>NW_025779214.1:0-21292 GCF_021130785.1 Homalodisca vitripennis
AGTGATTACACTTTAAAGTTTGCTCCCTGTGTTTTAGTTAAAATTTATGGTGGGTTTTTTTTAAGAAAGTATAATAAGTTTTTTACACCAATCTGTGAAGGAACAAGTCGGCTTGGCATTTGGTATCAGGTGGACATTTTTAAACAAAAATAATAAACAGTGGAGAAGTTAAATCATAGAAATACTATTTTAATTTTCCAATAAGAACAAGATTATTGTCTTAGAGATAAAGGGGGATCTTTATCAGCGATATTGATAAGGAGGTGGCCTGGGCTGGGCAGGAATCTTTGACCTTTGTACTGCTGTGAGTTATGGACAACTAGATCATCCTTTATCTCTCGAACTGTCAAGCTCTCTGTTGCTTGATATGTAAATAAGCAGACTAATTAATAAAGTGTTGTTTCCATGAGGTAAATAATTATTAAAATTTTTTAAAAACTGTTATTATTGTTTAAAATTTTATTATTTTTTATATTTAATTGTGAAACTTTCGCCTTTATTCATACTAATATTTTGTTTTAAACTAAATACATTATATCCCTATAAGAACTTGTCAATTTGCCACTTATACACAACTAGAGAGTTTTTATGTTTTTATCAATACAATTGAAAAAAGGAAAATAGTAAAACATCCCTGTGGAATATGTTATGAAAAACATTACAAAAACGTCTCCAATCTATTCTCTTGTCGTTGGTAGCTGTTTTTTCAATTGTGGCAATCACATAAAATGTAGTTGGTGTGGAATAATTAAAATGAAATCAATAAAATAAATGGTAGAACACAAATCAGGAATGGATTTGTGAAGTTTGCTCTCGTCTAAACTCAAATATTCAAAATGGACCAACACGGTTTTAGTACTATTGCATCCCTAGAAGAAGATGAAACCTTAAAATAAATAATGAAATTAATAAAACTCTAACAGAATCCAATAGAAAGTTCCTATATTTAGTAATAAATACAATAAATAGAGGATTTTAGGTTGACGCTTAATGTTGAAAATAAAAAGGTTATTAAATGAAAATTCATATCTTCTAATCCACTAATACTCCAAAGAGAAAGAAGAGATAATAAAAATTGCAAAAAAGTGAACATAAAATCTACTGGAATTACTTTTAAGGACAATCTTCCCCATCATTTAAAGAATCTTACCAACAAACACAGAAAAAGACAACTAAAATAAAAAAATTCTCCTGCCCACCTAGTTTTTTCAATTCCCCTTAATACATAGGCTTTCCCAACCTCTGGAGGGTGTGTTGAAAAATAATCCCACTCTATCGACAATTTAGACAAGCCCCCATGTTCAATTATCACTCTTACTGGACGCTTCTAAAATTACTCGACACAGAAATCTAAAAGTAAAATTCAACAATAAACAAGGTGATGAAGACACAAAATTAGTTTGATCAAAATAAAATGGAGAAATACGAGTAATGTTGGTGGGCGGACAGTCATGGAAGATTTTTGGGACATATTTATAACAAAATAACATCTTGGTTGTTGAATACAAGGTAACAGTAGTGAAGTAGTTTCCTCTGGAGCACCATTTAATTTATGTTGCAAATATCTCCTAGAACTGTACCAGAACAGATTTCACTTTCAATGACCAGGCTTAATAATTTTTTGGCTGGAAACTAACAAAAACATTGATGACATTGGTAATTCATTCCAACAAACCCAGTAGTTTATTTGATTATGAAATCTTTCAGTTAAAGGTTACACAGATTACAAATTTAAGTTTAATACAGCATCCCTTTTTAGGTTTGATAAACCATTTCTGAACGATGCAATCAGGAAATAATTAAAACTCAATAACCTTAAACCTTTATTTCTTCAGACGGTTGTTAAATGCATGGTTCTATTTAATTGATTTGAGATCCAATGGCAGAGACACTCATCATAACGAAACAATGGGGACTCCATTTTAATTTATCAGGAAACACAACCATCCTTGCCACATATTAATAATCCCGAACATCTGAAACAAGACTGTTAACCTGATAATTAAAAAAACGTCAGGAATGAAACAGGACATTTATAGATCCTATTAGTGCAAGTCAGAATGTCCAGCAGTAACTACTTCATCTAAAGTCTAGACCAAACAACAAGACATTTGTGGGCTGACGCCAAAAGGTTTCTTTGTTTGCGGCAACGGGAAATGATCTCTCAAGCGTTGGGGGATTTAAATATTTTTAATTCCATAAATCAAACACTGGTCGGCCTCCTTTGACATCTCTTGAATGATTTTCCCCCTCTTCCACCACCCAGCTTTGATATAATCATAATGTTGTTCCCCCTCTGCAAAACAAAAATCCTCACCAATTACCTATATGCCTCCTCCCAGTTTGATGTAGCTGAGTGAAAAAAGTTACGAGTTGGTCCTCAGAAAATTGTAACAAAGGTTCAACAATTTTTTTAGACTAATGCCAAGTAAAATGTATGTTTGTTTAAGGAAACAAAATAATTGCAGTTAGAATAGTATATGATAAAGAAAAAATATAATACTTAATTTGTATATCAAGAACACCTGGCTGAAACAAAATCAAGTAGAGTAGATCTATTCTGTACCAGAGAATTTTTAACTCCAGCCAGCGTAAGTCTGTAGAAAAAACTAGGAAACAATGGTGGAGTTGGTATTTATGTTAAAAAATACAATAACAATTTTCTGTTGTTGATGTATCTAAATTTAATTTTGAGTTAGATTTTTGAAAAATATGTTGTATAAAATTAAATACAAAGAAAAATATTTTGATTGTGAGCATTTATAAGATCTCCAAATGGAGATATTAACACATTTTATTAACTGTTTTGAGCATGCTGTCAAAAGGTTACTAATTAATAACCAGAGGGTACTCATAGCTGGGGATTTTAATATTGAAATGGGTAATAGTGATAATGGTAATTTGGATTTTTCTAAATTTAGTAACATTCATCAGATCATTTAATCTTTTTATTACAAATAATCAACCTACACGTTTTAATTCCTGCATTGACAATATTATTGTTAATTTTAATAAAAAGCTATTTACTACTACACTTGGTGAACATTGTCTTGCAGACCATGTACCCCTTTTTTTTAAAATGTTTTCCACAAAGCACTTACAGAACAATCAAAACATGTTGCAAGCTAGTAATGGTTTTATTAGAAGGCACAGTGATGAAAGTCTGGATCAGTTTATTTATTATTTAAAGAAAGAAAATTGGGACATGATAGATGATTTTAAACAAAATAAAATTGACATTAAAACACTTTTTAAAAGTTTTTTTAAAAAATTTGTTGACTTATGGCACACTTTGTGTCCTTGTTGATGTTCTTCTTGATAAGCTTGCATTTTACGGTGTTAGTGATTGTGCTTTAAGACTTATTAAGTCATATCTTTCCAATAGATTGCAATATGTATGTGTCAGGAATAAATGCTCTCAAATGAAAACCGTGGAAACTGGTGTTCCACAGGGTTCTATTCTTGGGCCTTTTTTCTTTATTGTTTATATTAATGATCTTCCTAAAAACCTCAATACTCATTCAGTGATTTACGCTGATGATACCACCTTACTTTCTAGTCATCATAATTTAGACTGTTTGGCACAAATTACCCAACAATCTGAGAAAAGGGCTTATGAATGTTTTTGCAGCAAATAAGCTAGCATGCAATTTGGATAAAACACAGTGTATTACTTTAAGCCTCAAACAGAAATCAATTTGGTATCGGTCAAGCTCCTAGGAATTAATGTAGACTCAAAATTAAACTGGTCAACTCATATAGATACTGTCTGTAACAAAATCTCTAGAGTAAATTACTTACTTTGGAAACTCAAAAGTTTTGTTAGTCCAGAGTATTTAAGATTGGCATATTTTGGGCTTTTTTTCAGTCGCACCATATTGTATGGTCTACTTGTATGGGGGTCATTCTTCACATGTCATTGACATCTTGTGCTACAGAAAAAGGCTGTTCGTAATATTGGAGGAGCCAACCCACTTGAACACTGCAAACCTCTTTTTGTTACAATTTCAAATTCCCACCAATAGTAAATCTTTATATTTTTCAAGTTTTATTGTATACAAAATCTAATTTGAATCTTTTTCATACAAGACAGGAGATCCATCAATACAACACTAGGGGAAGGAATAAGATTGATATATTGCCTCACAGACTAGCTAAAACTAAAAGCTCGTTTAAATATAAATTTTATACATTTTTTTAATAAGCTGCCTGATGATGCGAGACTTGTTTCCTTTAAAATATTAAAAAAAAAGTTATATGATTGGCTAGTGAAAAATCCTTTTTACAGCATTGAGGAATTCATGAATTGCCATATTAAATGTCAGGTTTTAGTTTATAACTAACTATAATTACTTTTATTTATTGCTACTTTACTTAAATTTCATGTGAACTTTTTACAACACTTTTGTGTTAATGTAATTTTTTAGCTCTAACAATGTATGTAATTTTAAAATGACTTGTCCTATTTCTGTAAACAGATCAATGGAATAAATGATTCTTATTCTTAATTCTTATTCGTTACTATAGGCTACGCACGTGTAGTGTCAGCTGGTCAGCTGATTTAAAATATAATTTATTTTTAATATTGTAAAAGATATAGACCACCTGTTTTGTTTTGGTCATTATTAATAAAGAGTTATCATCCTCTCATCTGTAAATACAATACTATTATTTTGACTAATTATATATCTTTAATTTCTTAATTAGGGAATTATTTAGTAACATATCATTCCCTAATATTGGTGACCCCGAAAAGGAAAGGACATATTATTCAAGACCCGCTTTTATTCACATTCAATGGAAGATTTGCAAAGGCAAAACGACATTTTGCGGACTCAAGTTGAAGATCTGCAACGTCATCTTCAAGGTCAGCAAGAAAACAATGCTGAAGAGATTCACCATCCTGATAACCAGGACAATGAACATGCGGAACCTGATATACAAACTGCAGACTCTCCCCAACGTGTCGTCAATTGGGTAAGTGTCAAACTTCCACCCTTTTGGCCCGAAGATGTGGAACTATGGTTTGCACAAGTCGAAGCTCAGTTTACCATCGCCCATGTTACACAGGAGAATACAAGATTTGCATACGCGGTAAGTCAGCTAGAAGGTCGCTACGCTCATGAGGTAAGGGATATAATTAAAGCTCCTCCTGTAGCCAACCCTTACACGCGTCTCAAAACCGAACTTATCCAAAGGCTCTCTCTCAGTACCAATCAAACGACTAAAACAAATTCTGACGGAGGAAGAAATGGGATCTCGTAAACCATCTCAATTCCTTCGTCATCTACTATCGCTTTCCGGAAACACTCCAGTACATGAGGATCTTATTCGTCAACTATGGATCACTCGCCAACCATGCCAAGTCCAAGCAATACTGCAAGGCACAACCTCAAGAACAGTCACTAGAGCAACTAGCTCATGTTGCTGACAAGATATTTGAGGTAAGCCCATCAATCCCCTTTGAGTACAGTTCAAAGCACCGCAACTCCGAATGTAAGTGTATTTACTTTGCCATCTACAGTGTGTTCTCTCAACCGTAAAACTGTAAATATTGACTCAGAACTCACCTTGGTCATAAAGGAATTGACGGATAGGATTTCTCAGATCGAGACAGCACTCTCAGCTCATCATCCTGGGTCTCGCTCAGACTTACACGGCCAGGATTGGTTCTAAATCATTATCTAGCTCCTCCGATATATGTTGGTATCATTTTAAATATGGTAAAGAAGCTAATAAATGTATCAAGCCCTGTAAATTTCTCAACAGCAGTCAATAATGGCATCTACTGGCTGCTCAACTGGAGGACGACGACGCCTTCTCATCAGTGACCGGGTTACTGGTACTAAATTTCTCATAGACACTGGTTCTGATCTCTGCTGCTACCCACGTCACCTACTACAAAACAGACCACAACGCGTGGACTACGACTTGGTTGCAGCGAACTCATCACAAATTCAACACCTACGGTTTTAGAAATTTTGGTCTAAATCTAGGTTTGCGACGCATCTTTGCATGGAAATTTCATCATCGCTGATGTCACCATGCCCATCATTGGATCTGATTTTCTTGCTCACTACGGACTTCTTCCTGACTGTCGCAATCAACGCTTGATTGACTCAACAACTAATTTAACAGTAAGGATGTCAAACTTCTGATGCCTCTGTTCCTAGTGTGAAGACCCTCACCGAGTCTTCTCTATTCCACGCTGTGCTCGCTGAGTTTCCTACCCTCACTCGTCCGGCTGGAACACCTCGTGAGGTGAAGCACAATACATTACACTTCATCAAGACGACGCCTGGCCCTCCAATCTCTTGCCGACCTCGCCGTCTTGCACCTGATCGCCTTAAAATCGCCAAAGCCGAATTCGATAGTATGGTCCAAGAAGGGATTGCCCGACGCTCTGATGGACCTTGGTCGTCTCCTCTGCACTTAGTTCCTAAGAAGACTGATGGTTGGCGACCGTGGCGGTGACTACCGTGCTCTAAAACGCTAGAACCATTCCTGACAGCTATCCGGTACGTCACATTCATGACTTCAATCATCAAATTCGTGGGTGCACAACATTTTCGGTCATTGATCTAGTAAAAGCTTACACCCAAATACCAGTAAACCCTGACGACATCCCTAAGACAGCCATAACCACACCTTTCGGTTTTGTTTGAATTTCCCTTCATGGGGTTTGGACTCAGAAATGCTGGACAGACATTTCAGAGGATTTATCGACGAAGTGGTTTTCAGGACTTGATTTTTGTTTCCCATACATTGATGACATACTTATTTTCTCACAAACATCCGAACAACATCAAGATCACCTCCGTATCCTTTTTCAAAGACTCACAGACTATGGAATCCTTGTCAACGCTAACAAATGTGTCCTTGGAGTTCCAATAGTTACCTTTCTAGGCTACGAAGTATCTGCCAGTGGTACTAGACCTCTTCCCGATCGTATCACCGCTCTTCAGAACTTCGCTCGCCCGGAAACTGCCAAGGGACTAACGTCGTTTTCTGGGCATGATTAATTTTTATAGAAGATTCATTCCTTCTGCATCTCAACGCCAAGCACCACTTCACTCTGCTCTTGCAGGCCTAAAAGGAAATCAGAAGATAACCTGGACCACCGAGTTTAGAAACAGGCCTTCATCAATTGCAAGGAGAATCTCTCTCAAGCAAACTCTGCTCAATCACCCTGACCCAAACGCTCCACTCGGACTTTTCACTGACGCCAGCACCTCATCTGTTGGGGCATGCCTTCAACAACTCGTCAAGAATGAATGGCAACCACTTGCTTTCTTTTCTCAAAAACTTACTGCAAGACAAATAGAGTGGCCCGCCTACTATCGTGAACTCTATGGCCGTTCTACTCATCAGTACATCATTTTAGACACATTTTAGAAGCTCAACTTTGTACTATATTCACTGATCATAAACCATTGACATTTTGCTTTCCAACAGAGAAAAGATAAACTTCCTCCTGTTCAAGTCAATCAACTATCATTTATTGCCCAATTCACTACTGACATTCAGCACATATCTGGGATCTGCAAACATCATTGCCGATACTTTCTCACGTGTCGATGCCATTTCAGGAATCACAACTGTCGACCACTGTACTCTTTCACAGGCTCAACGAGAGGACACTGAACTTCAAGATCTTTTGAACCGTGACACAGCATTGAAGCTCAAGAGAATCACAGTCCCTGGTTCAAGACGTTGACCTCTTCTGTCACACTTCTAATCCTTCACTCCGACCATTTGTACCTGCTCCTCTCAGACGACTGGTTTTTGACTCTCTAAACACAACTTAAGTTCATCCCGGCATCAAAGCTTCAGCTCGCCCTCATATCTCAACGTTTTGTTTGGCCTAATATTCAGCGAGATTGCCGCACTTGGGCCCGAACTTGTCAGCTCTGCCAACGTGCCAAAAGTTTCACGCCACGCCACGTCACAGTCCACTTGGAACAGTCAATCCACCATCTGCTCGTTTTCGTCACATTCATGTAGACATAATTGGACCACTTGCGATGTTATTTTCGGGGCAAGCGAAAATATTCGCAACTTGCCAGATAGCCAGTCGAGCTGGGTTAGAAAATTCCAGGGTTCGAGAATTTCATATAACTAATTATTTATTGTTAGGAGTCGAATCAGAGGGCCCTGCGGAAGAAATTGATACTTCCAAAATAACGTTGGGCTTACTTCATCACGTCAACTCCAATAAAATTTTGAAGACGTAAAAAATAAAAAAAATAATCTTGCTCAGAAAAATAAAAATTTCTTGTTCTAGGAAAGTTTATTGTTTCAAGCGAGTTCGATTTTCGAAAACAACTGTATTGTTTATTGATACGTTGGTCAGTGAGGAATTACAAGTAAGCTGAGTAGTCTCCACTGATAACTTGATCGGGGAGTCGTATACAGTAATATTGTAAGAGCCCGGGGTTGGAATAATTAATCGGTTAAATAATGATGGTTAGTAGAAGCAAAATACAAAATCAAAGCAAAATATGAATAGCAATGGCAAACAAAAGCAATATTCAAATAACACCAATAGCAAATATACAATCTTATCAATTAAAGATTAGCCATGTACCAATATCACAGTGCAACTACTATATACATAAAGCAAGCACTAACCATTAACAAAATATATTTCTACGGGATGCAAAAGCTAGATGAATTTATAATATAAAAAATATACTAAGCTGTATTTATTCTGTAGGCAAGTGTATAGCTCCAAAATAAAATATCAAGTTTACTTTCTCAGGCATATAATTTTGGAAAATAAAAAAAAAACAAAGTAATCACTTATAACACACCATGCAGAATTACCCTACCATATGCAAGCTAAAGATAAAGTTAAATGATTAAACTATGCAATAAGGCTACTAAGCTAAATTACTATAAATATTAGGGCTCTATGAATATCAAAGAAAAATTTGAACACTCACCCTATCTGCACAGTTTCACCAGAAAAATAAACTAAAATATCGTTATATAAATATTTTGGATGGAGGTTATCGGGGTGAGGGTGTCAGGACGTTTTGCAAAAATAAAAAAAGAAAGGGTTGCGAGTCCCGAAATAGATAAAGGAGAAAAATAAAAGATAATCACTTACAAAGATATAAATAATTAATAAAATGAAAATTAGATTGAACTTCAATAAGAAAGAAAAAATATTTCCGAGTAGATTAGAGATTCGCCAATAAATGTGATAATAATCAGACAACGGAAAGATGGTCGAGAAAACTTTATACCTAATATAAAAATTTACATCGATTGAACATAAGATTTAGTTTATAAGGAAGGGGTCGGTGGGAAGAAAGTATTTGTAAAAGGAAGTCGAGGGTATAGGGTTGCCAAGTACAATCGCCGGAAAGAAAGCAGTGGTAAGGCGAGTCCCGACTGTTATATTTTTTCCGGGTAGGAGATAATCGGTAGGAAAGTTCGGAAAGGAAAACTCGGGATGAGGTTGTCAGATCGATCGCCAGGAAAAGAAATGCGAGATCTGAAAAATTTAGAAAGGAAAATTTTAACACAGTAATTAAAATTTAGTCGAAATGACAAAAAAATAATCTGAGTAATTGAAATTCTAAATATAAGTTAAATTGAAGAAAAGAATAACTTTAGTAATTCAAGTTGAAAAAGTATTTAAGGTTTCAGTAAATTGAGAAAGTCCAAATATATTCTATTTAAATTTATTGATACCTTTAAATATCAAATAAATTATTAAGAGTATATTTAAAATCAAACAATTATCTTATCAAAATAAATCTATAACCATCAAACATTAATAATATATTTCAGATCGATTAATTTTCATAAATGATAAATAAAATATTAAATTCTGTTTCACATAAAAATTTGGAAGAAGGGGAGTTGAACGTTAAAATTAAAAAAAAAAAATTATTAAAAAAAATATATTTTTTAAATATTTGGTTATTTCTGAACAATTTACAGCAGACCCCAAAAAAATAGTCTTTCCACTTAGCTTTCTATGGATTTTTCAAAGATAAGATTGCTTAACAAATTTTGTGTATTTCACGAGCTGCCTTCGTGCCTTTCATATAGAAATGTTTTAGTTTGGCTGCAAAAGCTTGTTCAATGTATGTGAAAATTTATGTTGTTTTATTCCTCATCAAAATCAACCCATATAATAAACTGATACAAAAATTAGAATGCGTTGGGCATGTGGAAAAAATGTATGGGCTCTAGGCTGAGAAAGCTAAAACAGCAACTTGGTAGTACCCCACTTGAAGATGGAAATCCATTGAAAGGACCAGGTCGATTGACAGATAAAGTCATTGATGAACTGCAGGCCTTTTTATGGCAAAAGTATTAGAGACAAACTGCAATGACTTGACAGCAATGCTTTATGGACAACATACTTTCATAGGTTGTCGACTGCTGAGAAAACCGTTACATCAACTTTGACCTCCATCACCCAACACCTGGTGTAATTACAGGACAGCACAGCAAGACAAAAAAGAAAAATACCTACAGTCATAAACATTCCCTCCCAGAAGCTCTATTGACAGCTATAAAACCAAGATATAGGGATTTGTCAAAACTAGACCTTATAAAAAAGTGCCTCCATGGCCAAACACAGAACGTTTAACAATGTTGTGTGGAAACCGAATTCCAAAAAAATGTGTTCGTAGGAAGAGAGACTCTTGATCTAGGTGTCCATGATGCTGTACTAAACTTTTAAAGAGGGAAACATAGGAAGAATAAAGGTTTTAAAAGAGCTAGGAGTAAAGGACTGCGGGCAGATACACCATAAGCGCTTTGAAAAATCTTGATGAAATCAGGATGAGGAAGGCAGATGTGAAAGCAGAATCAATGACTAAGGAGGCAAGAATTAAGAAAAGAAGACGACTATTAGGGGAAGAAGAAGGAAATGGGTGACAGCTAACTGCCCTGGAGGCTTTTAAAGGTGACATAATACTAAATATAAGTTGATTTTTTTGTTTTTTCGTCATTTCTGAAAAATGTGGTTTTTTAATGTATATGTACCTTTTTCTCAGAAACCATAAATGCTACACAACTGAAATTTTTGCTGCGTATAAAATAGTCTCATAGAAGTATATACCTCTAGTTTTATCTAATTTCATTCATAAATAGTTATTTAAACAAATATTTTATCTGTAAATAAAAAAATAAAAAGTTCAAAAAAATAAAAAAATTTTTTCTTTGGTTGTACTAATTATTTTACAAAGTTTTTAGAGCTATGTGTACAGTACATCATCATCCTACACCTTGTGAAAAAAATTTCAACCTCCCACCTGTTTATGAGTTCTGAGAAAAAGGTACATAAAGTTACCTTATTTTAACATGCGGTCTTATGGACCGTTCAACTCCCCTTAAAATCCAAACAATTATCTTATCAAAATAAATCTATAACCATCAAACATTAATAATATATTTCAGATCGATTAATTTTCATAAATGATAAATAAAATATTAAATTCTGTTTCACATAAAAATTTGGAAGAATTGTTGATGGCGGAGATAAAACACTTTAGTAAAGGAACAGGGTCGTTGTTCCTTACCTGGTGCTGGATATCGGCGGCGGGCGTCGAGTCGCGATGTAGTCGTTTCAGCGAGCGGGGTCGGGGGAAGGGGTGGAAGTAGTTGGTGAGCAGCGGTCGTCGGCGGTGTCGCGGTCACTGGCTGTCTCTCCCTATGTCTTCAATCGGCCGTCATTATATAGGTTCGTACGATCGCGGGGGTGGGGGAAGCCTTCTCCTCTCGCCGTGATCGGAGGGGAAGCGGCGATATCCGTGCGGGCACGGACCTGCCAGATAGCGTCTGACTCATCGTCAGTAAAATAATTATTTCGTTCCTTTTTATGATAATTCTAAAACTCAAGTCGTTATTCGTAATATAAAAAAAATGTCCTGTTCTAATTTTTCAATTTTACTAATGAATATTTTTAATTTAAATTTAATTTTGTATGTTAAAAAAATATAACATGTTACACCCCCATCTGTACTTCGGGAAACAAAAAAAGAAGAAAAAAGTTAAATGTGGTATTTGTATATAGATAAACAAAAAAGGTTACCGTAGTTTAACCTCCTCTTGTATTCGTTTTGAAAGTTTCTGAAATGAAATGAAACAAAACTAAAGACTCCTTTTCGCACGAAAATTAATGTTTTAATCAACAAATAAAATATAAAATGATAACATATTCTGGTAAGAAAATATAACTAAAAAACAAATTGCAATCTGCATAAACAAAAAATTATTTAACAAAACTAAAAATTTACACTAAAATACATTACGGGCACAGTCCCTTTCACAATACATATAATTACTATAAAACAAAAATCAAATATCGCTTTACAAATAAAAAAATGAACAATAATCGAACTCGAAAATATAAAAAATCTCTAAGGGAAGGACATTAGACACGCCGGGTACAGGAGAGTGGCAGTCTTACAAGGAAGAATTTGGGATAGAAAAGGTGATTTGTTGTAGGAATACAAGTCTACTAAAGCAACTCTTGGCGCAAAAAAAAAAAACACATCGGGCAAACCAAGAAATCATACAATAATATAGGTTTAGTAGAAAGGAAATTATGGGCACACAACAGGGCAACAGGAATCTAGTGTGCCTCCAAGGAAGAGTACGCCTTCAGATCCTTCGTATGGGCTCGGCCTACGTCTTTTCCTTGGAGATCTCGAAGTTCGAATATATTCCATCCTATTTTTCTATATAGGATGTATGGTCCCTTCAAACTTTGGTGCCAATTTTTCCTGCTATATTCTCAGCCGCTGAGGAAAGTGTATGGCTGCGCCTCAAAACTTGTTGGCCTATTACAAAACTGTTATCTCTTCTTCTGAGATTATAGTAATGAGCTTGGCGAGTGTGTGCTTTTTTCCATGTTTAGCTTACATTTTTCCCTTATTTTTTAGCATGAAGTTCATTCGAGATTCAATGTATATCGAATTTCGCTAGGTTTAACAGCACCTTGAGTGGCATTCTCTAATACCTGACCGTAGATACAGTTTGGAGTTTTAAGTTCTCTGCCAAAATTGAGCATGGCCGGAGTAAATTTTGTTGATTCGCTACAACATGTATTTAACGCAAATCTAAATTCATTTAAATGTTGATCCCAACTACGATGATCAATTTCGCACGTACTGAGAAATCATAGTTTTTTAATACGCGGTTCGTTCGCTCTGTTGGATTACTCTGCGGACTATAAGGTGCGGTTGTTTTGTGAAATTATTCCCCAATCACTTGTAAGTTTTTGGAAGATTTTCGAGAGGTATTGCGTTCCGTTATCTGTCAGTACTACTTCTGGAGCACCATATCGCATCAATATAAGGTCTTCGAACTTTTCTGCCCTGCCACCGTTCTTAGCAGTTGCTGATGGTAATGCTACAATTTCTACCCATTTGGTAAAGGTATCTTGGAACACTAGGATAAATCTGTTTCCTTTAGGAGATCGAGGTAAAGGTCCCATCAGATCGCTGGTTACTGTGAACCAAGGTCCTTGGGGGCGTCTGAAATGCATTTTTAACCCACCGGTTTACATTGTTCCACCTTGTATCTCTGGCAAGTGTCGCAGTTTTTTACATATTTTCGAATGTCGTTTTCTCCATCCAGGCCAAAAGTATCTGGCGCTGATTTTCTGAATCGTTTTGTTTACACCTAAATGGCCAGCTGTTGCGCTGTCATGATTTTCTCTCAATACATCGGATTTTAGAGAATCTTGTACGCAAAGTTTCCAATTTGTTTTTTGGGTCGGTAGATGATTTATCGATTTTTTCGGTATAGTTTATTTCCTCGAATGGTGTAATCTGCATATTTATTCGGACTTGCAGATACCTTCCGAAGCATTTTCGAGTGCCAGTCGGGCATAACTTCGCCTGAAGCTGTTTCTAGCCTTGGTTCCTTGGTTTTGAGCGATAGTTGCCTCCGAGAGTTATTCGAGACTGTCGTTGGCGGTGCTACCAACCAACGGTTGAAACCGACTAACAGGATCACAGCTTGACGTGTCGATCGGATACCGGGAGATGTGCGTCTGCTACTACTCGGTTCAGGACTCCCTTGCGGTATTGGACTTCGAAGTCATGTTGCTGTAAGCTCCAGCATCCAGCGAGCAAGTCTTCCCAGATGGTTTCTTCTCCAAACTCATCAACCACTTTAAAGCTTGATGGTCAGTTATCGCAATAAACTTGTACCCTTCGAGGTACGGACGAAATTTTTGAACGGCCCATACCAGAGCTAGGCATTCTTTCTCGGTTACGGAAAATTTCTTTTCATTCTCGTGTAAAAGTCGACTCGCATATGCAATAACCTTCTCCCTCTTGCCAATAGTTTGAGTAAGCGAAGCCCCTAAACCTTCATTGGAGGCATCCACGTGTACCACAAAAGTTTCCTTGAAGTCAGGGCAGGCTAAAGACCGGTGCGGTAGAAAGTTTTGCTTTAAGGGAATTAAATGCTCGTTCTTGAGATTCCGTCCATTCCCATCTATTCCCCTTTCTTAAGAGTTTCGTCAATGGCTTAGATATTGTTTGCAAAGTTTTCGATAAATCGTCTGTACCAAGACGCAAGTCCCAAGAAACTCCGTACTTGTTTTACAGTTTTAGGTGCTGGAAAATCTACAATTGATTTAACCTTTTCTGGATCCGTCTGGATTCCTTTCTCGTTTATTACGTGGCCAAGGTATTTCAACTCCTTTTTACAAAAGTTACATTTTTCCATATTTGGTAATAATCCTGCATTTCTAAGGCGTTCGAACACTTCTTTGAGAAGTTTCAAATGTTCTTCGAAAGTTCGGGATACCAGCACCAAATCGTCTAAATAGGCAAAAGCGTAAGGCTCAAACTCAGGTCCTATCACTTGGTCTAGCAATCTCTGAAAGGTAGCCGGAGCAGAGTGTAAGCCAAAATGGCATGACCTTGAATTGGAATAACCCTCTGCCGGGAACAGTGAAAGCCGTAATTGGTCTACTGTTAACTTCGAGAGGTACCTGCCAATAGCCATCTTTTAAGTCGATCGTGGATATATAGCAAGCATTCCTCAGTTTGTCGAGTATCGCACTTATTTTGGGGAAGGGGATATGCATCCTTCTCGCTGACCGCATTAACTCGCCTTAAGTCGATGCAACACCTTACTTTTCCATTCGATTTCTTAAACCAGCACTAGTGGAGAGCTCCAAGGACTAGATGATGGTTCAATGATGCCTGACTCCAGCATCTTGTTCAACTTCTTTGTCAATGATCGCCTGCATTGCCGGGTTGCGATAATAATACCTCTGTTTAATGGGTGTATCAGTTTTAAGGCGAATTTTATGTTCCACTAATGTCGTGCGACCAATAAAACCATCGAACAAAATTCAACTGATAATCAAGGAATTCTTTCAGTTTTTTACTTTCTACTTCTGTTAGTGTCATAACGGCATCAGTATGAATAGTCTTTGAATTATCGCATCTAGTCACTGTTTCTGCAGTACTTTCATGAGGAGTGATATCGATCAGTTTTAAAGGCGTTATGACGTCCATACCCAAAATCATCGGCATAGTTAAGCCTGGTAGAAACAGGGCGCGTACCTTAGTTCTAATATCGGCTATTTCACAGTTAAAATTCGAAGGCCTGAGATATCTGGCTAATTTGTGCTATCGGCCATATTAACATTAACATTTACGTTCCTTAGGCCTAAACACCTAACTGTAATAGATGATTAGCTACTCTTTCCCCTATAATAGTCACCATCGATCCCGTATCAAGCAGTGCACAAAAGGTAGTTTCTTGAATCTTAATGGATACAAATGGTCTAGGATCGTTCGATTTAACTTCTGCACAGCTGCTTTTTGTTAAATTCTTTTATTTGGTTGAGCCATTTGGGCCATTCGATTGAGGTGATTTGTTGCCCCAGAGTCCCGGGACACCTCTGACGCTCCGGGCTCCGGAAATGTTTTCCCTGCCTGCAAGGGCACTGGACGGTTCGAACTCCTACTTTCTTACAGTTAAAACAGCGAATGGTTTTAGGGAGAGGACACTGGTGATATTTATGCCCTTTAGTTTCACAATTCCAACAAATAGGAATGGCAGTCGTTGTATCTGTAGTAAGATGCCTTGGCTGAGTAGTGTTAGTCGGGACAGTTGTAGAGGGCTCGAACCTTCGCTTATCGGGAAAAAGATTTGGGTTTATCGTGATACAGTTCTGGCTTATCTATCATCTGAACTGGGTATGACTTAAAAACTCTACGTTTTGAGTCGTATGCCGTCTCAGGTACCATGGATTGAGCCGGATTTGGAGGAGGTCGGTAACTATTCTTCTCTCGCAAATAACTTTCATAACCTTCGCAAGATGAATTAATTCACTAATCGAGTGAAAACTTTCCCTTCTGATCGTTAATTTGTATTCAGGTCTCATGTTGGAATATAATCGGTTTAGTGTTTGGTTTACAGAGAAGCCACCACGTCGTCGAATTAGAGTCGTAAGGGCTACAACAATAAATTTTCCGCATTGGCTCACTCCTCGCCCTGAGTTCTTCCGAGTTATTTTCCTCATCCAAGTTACGTCGGTAATCTGGAGGAAGATACTGCTCTTCGAAGCTGATTACAAAGTCGTCATAGTTTGTCCAAAATGACTTATTATTTCGGTACCAGAAAAGAGCGTTTCCCTTAAAAAGTTCCGGTAATGCTTTTAGTAGCCGATCGGGAGGTATTTCATAAGATTCGGCAAGTTCATTGAGACGCTCAATGAAAGAGACTGGGTCTCCATCCCCATCGAATCTCAAATTCCATTTCCGAACTTGATTGCAGATATGAGCAGATATCCGGATGTCTGAGTTCAGATGTAGGCCTGCTTGCCATGTTAGCGTCACTGTCAAATCCAAAATTCGGGTCACAAAGGCTCATCACCTGTGAGGGATCTTGCTGTCGGCATTCTCAACGGGTGAGGTGTTGTTATGTCTGGTGTGTTTTGTTTGGGCTATAGAATTTACAGATTTTTCGTGCATTAAAAGGGCTAATCGTTCCTGTACTAGTCTAAAACTAGCTGTAGGAGGGAGGTTTAACATTTCCTCGAATGCTAACTTCCTCATGTTTTGTATATGACCATGCAACAATGAGAGGCACTAATTCGGTCCTAATGCTGAGGAAACTACATTGGTCGTGAGGTTTTGTCCGTATGACAATAATTCTGTTCTTAGTGGAAGAGGTTTCAGGAGGTGTTTTTTCCAGACCTAAGAAAAATTACAAGCCGCTTTCGTAGTTCAAGGCCACATTACCATCCGGATTCAGATTAAATTTGCTTAACTCTTCCTGTAGATCGTTCTTTTGTAGTTTATAAATCCAGCCCATACGAGGATCATTCTCCGAAGGGGAAGGAAGCATAATTTGGGGGATTGGGAATAGTTGTAGGAGGGATCGGTAGGTCCATTGTAGTAGTAGTAGTGGTGGTGTGTACTAGTAGCAGTAGGCGTAGTAGTAATCGGTGTGACTGTAGGGGGACAAAGTTTTTGGTAATGTACCAACAGAAGCCTGTGGTGTCGTAACCCGAGTTGAAGTCGTAGTAGTCGTAGTTGTTTTTTCGTTTGTTTGCGTCCCCTTGTCCATCATTTCCGTTTTACGTACATAAAGAATAGAATTTGATAAGGGCGGAGAAAGAGGTTTAGTAAGTACATCATTATTGTACGTATAAAATTTTCTTTAAAAAAAAGTTATTGTAAAACTTTAACAATTCTTAGTTGTAAATTGTAAAGTATATTCACAAAAAAGTGTAAAGTAAATCGTAAAAGTTCGTAAAATTAACGTATATTACAGTCCCCAGTTGTTCGGAGCGCCACTTTGCGATGTTATTTTTCGGGCAAGCGAAAATATTCGCAACTTGCCAGATAGCCAGATCGAGCTGGGTTAGAAAATTCCAGGGTTCGAGAATTTCATATAACTATTATTTATTGTTAGGAGTCGAATCAGAGGGCCTTGCGGAAGAAAATTGATACTTCCAAAATAACGTTGGGCTACTTTACTTCATCACGTCAACTTCCAATAAAATTTTGAAGACGTAAAAAATAAAAAAATAATCTTGCTCAGAAAAATAAAAATTTTCTTGTTTCTAGGAAAGTTATTGTTCAAGCGAGTTCGATTTTCGAAAACAACTGTATTGTTTATTGATACGTCGGTCCAGTGAGGAATTACAAGTAAGCTGAGTAGTCTCCACTGATAACTTGGTCGGGGAGTCGTATACAGTAATATTGTAAGAGCCCGGGGTTGGAATAATTAATCGGTTAAATAATGATGGTTAGTAGAAGCAAAATACAAAATCAAAGCAAAATATGAATAGCAATGGCAAACAAAAGCAATATTCAAATAACACCAATAGCAAATATACAATCTTAATCAATTAAAGATTAGCCATGTACCAATATCACAGTGCAACTACTATATACATAAAGCAAGCACTAACCATTAACAAAATATATTTCTACGGGATGCAAAAGCTAGATGAATTTATAATATAAAAATATACTAAGCTGTATTTATTCTGTAGAGCAAGTGTATAGCTCCAAAATAAAATATCAAGTTTACTTTCTCAGGCATATAATTTTGGTAAAATAAAAAAAAAAACAAAGTAATCACTTATAACACACCATGCAGAATTACCCTACCATATGCAAGCTAAGATAAAGTTAAATGATTAAACTATGCAATAAGGCTACTAAAGCTAAATTACTATAAATATTAGGGCTCTATGAATATCAAAGAAAAATTGAACACTCACCCTATCTGCACAGTTCACACAGAAAAATAAACTAAAATATCGTTATATAAATATTTTGATGGAGGTTATCGGGGTGAGGGTGTCAGGACGTTCGCAAAAATAAAAAGAAAGGGTTGCGAGTCCCGAAATAGATAAAGGAGAAAAATAAAGATAATCACTTACAAAGATATAAATAATTAATAAAATGAAAATTAGATTGAACTTCAATAAGAAAGAAAAATATTTCCGAGTAGATTAGAGATTCGCCAATAAATTGTGATAATAATCAGACAACGGAAAGATGGTCGAGAAAACTATATACCTAATATAAAAAATTTACATCGATTGAACATAAGATTTAGTTTATAAGGAAGGGGTCGGTGGGGAAAGAAAGTATTTGTAAAAGGAAGTCGAGGGTATAGGGTGCCAGTACAATCGCCGGAAAGAAAGCAGTGGTAAGGCGAGTCCCGACTGTTATATTTTTTCCGGGTAGGAGATAATCGGTAGGAAAGTTCGGAAAGGAAACTCGGGATGAGGTGTCAGATCGATCGCCAGGAAAAGAAATGCGAGATCTGAAAAATTTAGAAAGGAAAATTTTTAACACAGTAATTAAAATTTAGTCGAAATGACAAAAAAATAATCTGAGTAATTGAAATTCTAAATATAAGTTAAATTGAAGAAAAGAATAACTTTAGTAATTCAAGTTGAAAAAGTATTTAAGGTTTCAGTAAATTGAGAAAGTCAAATAATATTCTATTTAAATTTATTGATACCTTTAAAATATCAAATAAATATATTAAGAGTATATTTAAAATCAAACAATTATCTTATCAAAATAAATCTATAACCATCAAACATTAATAATATATTTCAGATCGATTAATTTTCATAAATGATAAATAAAATATTAAATTCTGTTTCACATAAATATTTGGAAGAATTGTTGATGGCGGAGATAAAACACTTTAGTAAGGAACAAGGTCGTTGTTCCTTACCTGGTGCTGGATATCGGCGGCGGGCGTCGAGTCGCGATGTAGTCGTTCAGCGAGCGGGGTCGGGGGAAGGGGTGGAAGTAGTGGTGAGCAGCGGTCGTCGGCGGTGTCGCGGTCACTGGCTGTCTCTCCCTATGTCTTCAATCGGCCGTCCATTATATAGGTTCGTGCGATCGCGGGGGTGGGGGAAGCCTTCTCCTCTCGCCGTGATCGGAGGGGAAGCGGCGATATCCGTGCGGGCACGGACCTGCCAGATAGCGTCCTGACTCATCGTCAGTAAAATAATTATTTTCGTTCCTTTTTATGATAATTCTAAAACTCAAGTCGTTATTCGTAATATAAAAAAAATTGTCTGTTCTAATTTTTCAATTTTACTAATGAATATTTTTAATTTAAATTTAATTTTGTATGTTAAAAAAATAACATGTTACACACTCCCACCCAGCTGGCCCGTAACGATACTGTTTTGACCGTTATTGACAGGTTTACCCAGATGGCCAGAAGTTCACCCACTTCAGCAAATCACTGCTGAGGAAGTCGCCGAAGCTTTGGTGAACTGTTGGATATCCCGTTTTGGATGCCCAGAACGTATCACAACGGATCAAGGTCGTCAATTCGAATCTGGACTTTTCAAACGTCTCACCTCTACATTTGGGATTGAACGTCTACGGACCACCAGTTATCACCCACAACCCAATGGTAAAATGGGTCGACGAACGTTTTTCCACCGTCATCTAAAAGCGGCCATCATCTGTCACCCGGAATCAAGCTGGCTCCAAGCCCTCCCTCTAGTCCTGCTTGGTATCCGAAACGTATACAGAGAAGATTTAACAACTTCCTCTGCTGAACTAGTATACGGAGAACCCTTACGTCTACCTGGATCACTCCTTGCCAGCCCTCCGGGGTTGGGACGCAGTGAAGACATCTCTGACCTTGTTGTCAGGCTGCAACGTCAAACATCTCGCCTTCAACCTGTCTCTGGCTCAGCTCACAGCAAACCTCAGACATTTTGGTCTTCCAGGAATTATCAACATGCACTCATGTTTTCTTACGTGACGATACTGTGCGTCGAGCCCTGCAACCTCCCTACAGCGGACCTCACAAAGTGCTCAGCCGTGACGACAAAACTATGAACCATCCAGATCGCAGATAGAAGCTCTAAAGTAAGCATTGACAGAGTGAAGCCTGCTTACATCCTACCTGACCCTTCCCCACAGCCTCAACCAAGAAGCGCCCACACACCGGTACCCAGCATCGGTACAACCTGCTGCAGACCCGGAACAACGCAACACCAGAGTATGCTACCAGATTTGCGTTTGGTCGCAATGTGCGTTTACGGCTTGATCCCTGACTTCCAGTCTCCCTAGGGGGCTCATGTAGTGTCAGCCGGTCAGCTGATTTAAAATATAATTTATTTTTAATATTGTAAAAGATATAGACCACCTGTTTTGTTTTGGTCATTATTATAAAGAAGTTATCATCCTCTCATCTGTAAATATACAAATACTATTATTTTGACTAATTAATATGTCTTTAATTGTCTTAATTAGGGAATTAATTTTAGTAACATATCATTCCCTATACA
>NW_025779215.1:0-18769 GCF_021130785.1 Homalodisca vitripennis
GCCTACGTTTTATTCTTATATCCAAACAATTTATATGGCAAATTTCGTATAAATCTGTTGCGTATCCAAAATCAAAATATCTTTTTTTAACAACTGTAGTACTAATAAAATGTGTACGTTGTTTAATACACATGCATATGAAACATGAATTACTTGGGGATGAATTTTCTAAGCTATATTTATTCATTTTATGCAGCTTGAAAAACTTTATATTATTTGTTTTGAATTACCTTTGTTTAAAAAAAGAAATACTTTTAAATTTCATTCACTTTATTTTTCACTTTTATGAAAAAAGCATTAACAGTCAAATTATTTAGGTTTTTACTATTTTAAATTTATATTATACATAAAAAGCTCTCATTTTCAATAATATAATCTTACTAAGTAAGGATAACGGATAGAATAAATATGATAGTATAAACACAGCCTAAGTTAGGAATACTTTTTAGTTTGTTAAAATGTGGATGTCTCTTGGCCCACCAAATCGCGATTCCTATTCGGTTGAAGTCAACAATATTAATAGTTGTAATTCCAGAATGTTAAATATGATCACAGTCGGCTCATAAAGTCCCAAGTGATGACGACAAATCAAGTTTATGGGCCGGAAATAAGAACAGACTTTGGCCTGTATAGCAGACAGCTCAATTTTACGGAACTCATTACTTTATTTATATTGCTTTAACTTAATTTATAAAATACAGAGAGGCTAGCAGGTTTTCAGCGAAAAACACAAATGAGTATTTTCTGTTTATTCCATATATAATTTTGTATTGTTAATTATTTGTTCCATTTTTAATGGAAACGTAATATTTTTTAAATATTACGATTACTTGTAGATTCAATATAGTTTCCACTATATTTTTATTACCTAGTTAGTGATAGATAACGAAACTATAAACTCTAAAATAATCAATATTAATTATTATGTTCTTAAATCCTGTTAATCTTAATCTATATTTTGGATTTGTTGAAAGACAACGCATGATTATTTTCTTTCTCATTGTTGCACAATATCTGGATCACCTGACCAATAGACTTGAAATTTCAGATGAAGTTGTAGACCTATTCATAACAAAAATATGTTTACAATTTAACATGAAAATAATGGATTTTAGTTTGAAGCTAAGAATATCTCTGAAATTTTTAAATATCGTAATGTAAAGAAAGCAGTTAGAGATCAATTTGATTCCTACAATAAATTTCAATATTTGAATAAAATTATAAAAAAATCATTCTCGGTCATTAATGTATACCACAAAATGTATTCAAGGAACGCCATATTTTCGATAAATCCGGTTGTTATTCCTTAGCTTTAATATATAATAAAAAAATAGAAAGGCAGTCGCGGGAATGACTGACAAAGTGGCTACTTCTTATAACGGGCTGTTAATATATTTCTAGAAAAAGTACGTTTTCTAGTTATTAAATGGTTATTTTTTTAAGAATATAAGACACTCAATTCTTTAACATAAAAGTGTTATACTTTCAATTAATGTATAAAGATTTTGTAATATTTCTTACATATCGTATATTCCAATGTTCACTGGCATAAATATTAATTTTAAATATTTATACATTTTCATTATTATTGTTTGTATTAATTTAAATAATTTTCACAATAATCTTTAATTTCCGAAATAATTACTTCATTTTCTTTGTAATTATATTCTAAAAATGAAACAATGGATTTATAATAAATATAAATAAACAATTCTAAAATAAAAATTTGTTAAATATCTTGTAAACACAGCATTTATTGTTGCTACATATCCGCTGTACTTTTGTTTTTATAATTTTATATTTTAAATTTAATTTATCTTTTAAATAGTGGATTCGAGATTTAGACATTTCTTCGACAAACTTTGTATTGAAATCTGTTTTTACGTAATTTATTTTAAGTGATTGTAAGGTAAGGCCCAATGTATTGAGTAAGGGTTATTTATTATTAACAGAAAGGCGAATTATCTTCCAGGATTAAATTTCACTACGGCGTTGTTAGTTAGGAATATGTAATCAATTTATTTCAAACCCCGGCAGGAAGAAACTAGGATTGAACTAGAATAGGAATTAATATTAACCGTGTAAAATTCAATTTAGAATACTGCTATTAAATGATTCAGTAAGTTAATCAAATTACGTTGGATTAATTATCAAATAAATCAGTAGTTCTGACACAGAAGTGTGTGACATCCTTTTGTGGACACCCCGTATATTGACAAATATCTACATTATATACACATATTTATATGTTCATAATGTTCTTTTAGACACATTTGTTATATTTTGATTAATGTCTGAAATACGTTTTAAAATTAAGTGTAGATTTTGTTTTATAATACATTTATTTAGAACATTTATACGTATATGTAAAGAATGTCGTATTTCACCAGTCAAAGTTTGGGGTTCAATAGCCCTCTCTGAAACTTGACTTGGGGACCAAAGGCTTCAAGGTGACTTCTGAACCACCACCCATCCAATCATAAGCCAAGCTCGACCTTAATTGACTCGGTTATCTTGCGGTAACCGCCATATCCACTACACTATAAAAACTGAAAATTCAAACGTAAGTCCCCTTTCGTGTGTCCTTTTCTTATTAATAAAGAAATCATTAAGTAGGGAAATAACCATCATTACCATCTGCACTGATCTTAGTATTAAAGAAATGTATTTTATTAGATTAGTTCAATTAAATAAGAACAACACTAACGATTTTCAGGATATGTCTGCTGGAAAGTACAGATTACTTATGAAAAATTAATTGCACCGCAAGGAAAAACGCAATAAATAGGTCTCTTAACATACTTTTAAGAATGCAAATGAGGCAGTATGTTCTTTGAAAAAAGGTATTTATTATAAATTTTTAAAGGCAATATAAATCTCAGAAACAGAAAAAGGAAAACTATGGCTAACTTTAAAACAATGTTTTATATTTCACATGTATTTTAACATACATTATTTAAAATATGTTTTAACTGTCATTTTACTTAAGTTTAATACACAAAAGATTGTGTTCAGTAACAAAATAAATATTCCACGGGGATGAAGTTATCTTAAAGTAAGTTACTTCCACTGAAGATTTACGATGAGAAAACCTCGGGGAAATTCCAGCCATCATCTCTCACTTCACACTATTTATTGTCGTCCCTGTGTCAACCATCCGCTGGGGACTGAGAAAATCCGGATAAAATTGTGAAACTGGAACTGCAAAATAATATTTGTGTGGTACTAAATTAAATGATTAGAAAAAATTTACATTTATTAAATATGTTTAGCAAACTGAGAAATATTAATTGCTAACATTAACATTATACTTCTATTAGCTTTATGATGACTACACCTTACTTACAATTTTGTTATTTATTTGTCTAAATAATTTGATAATCTTTCTTATCTGTGCAAATGTATACTGTTTTAATGATGTGAATGAACAAATACTGACATAAAAATTAAAAGATAGTATGAGATTGTAAGCCCTGATATGACTGGACTTCTGACTAATTGAAAATATTTATTAATTCTAATCAATATTATTTGTTACAATATTTCGTCTAATGAAAAAACTTTTGAAGCAATTGTTAGTTAATAATATTGTGAGGCAACTTGTATTTCGCGGTAAATATTTCAGAGAGGAAACTGCGAACTAAGCAAAGGATTCTTACCCTTTGGATCTTTATGTATATTTTAATATTTATATTTTTTTGCTCACTTAATATAGATCCACGATTTTATGTGAACGAGTTTTGATCTATTTTATTCTCTCGAAATTCATATATATAGTAAAATAAAATAGATACAAAATTAGCAAATGGATCCTTAAGGTCAAGATTGTATATAAATTTGATTAAATAACTCTCCCTTGTTTTTAATTTTAAAATTGAAACTAAAAACTAAATAGCTAGGTACGTTTTTAAATATATTAAATGTAAAAAATAAAAAATATTGGCGAAATAAATTTCTTAATTAAAATCAAAATATAAAAACGCAAGGCCGAATAAGTTCTTTATCATTCATTTGATTCTTAAACATTTGACTGAAATTTAGTTTATATTCAAAGTTCAAAGTCAAATTCCAAATCAAAAATAAATATAAAAAACTTACTACGGGACTCATAAGACACTATTTAATGTAATTTTTATTTTTGCCGCATAAACTATTACTGTTAATTGAATAATGTGGTAAAACGATTTGTCTCATTATTATTCTTACCGTTACGAGAAAAAAACACATTTATATTGGGATATTCTTTGGTGTAACATGTAAACTCAGAGAGAGAATGTTTATGAAGTTTTGAAATACGTTGCCTGAAACTGGCCACACTATCCTACTTCGTTTAACAGCGGTTAAGATCCCGTTCCGATTAACTTATCAAATGTGGTTAATGTTTATTTGTTTTCGCGTTCCGGTTAAGCGCGGATTGTGCTTAATACAAAGTACACGTAAGGATCTACCAGCTATAGGATATTATTAAAGTAGTTTTTTCCCTAGATATCAAAATTTACATGTAATAAATCTCAGCCTTGCCAAGACCAAATACGGAGTGTCCCTTTATATAGGATTCCAAGGGCAGCCTAGTGAGGCAGCATAATTATGTTGCCTTTCGCATGAATCAGAGAGCGAAACCAACGTCCCTGATTGAGGTTGACGCCGGATGGATATAACCACTTGATTTATGGTCGACTTGCAGAACCTGGAGCGCTTCTTTCTAACCAACGCTCTAGTGAAGCAAGCAAGTGTTTGGCTTTTGTGTGGATCCAGAGAAGTAACCGCGTCACTAACGCCACCGGACTCACTGCTGATCTGGTGCATGGCCCGCCTATCACTAGACTACTCGTGATTGGATAAAAGAGTAATTTAGTTACAGTGATTTCGTTAATAAAAAAGTATGGTCAAATTATGTTTGTGGGGGTGTTTCGGGTTCTTTGGTTTAAATTGATTTTTTTTATTTTAATACATTATCCAATATTATTTGCAAGTATTATTATTATCCTAGTTACCCAATCATTTGTATTGCTAGGAGTATAATGTTAACTTTTTAAGCTAGTTTTATAAAGATGATGTATTGGTAAGAGACGATAATATTGTAAGCACTGGATGGCGTAAACTCTCAAGCTTAAGATTGTAGGGCTCTTCTTTAATGATATTCTTTTAATCGTAATAATGTTTGGGTGGTTACATTAGAGCAAAGAGAGAGAATATAATTCTACTAATTTTTCCTCTTACAAACTCGGATTTTTATGTATAATATTACACTAATATTGCTTGAACATTTATTGTCACGTGTCTATGAAAGTAATTATTTAGTTATAATTTTACCTAAGTATAGGAGCCCAAATATAATTATATTTGTTCTAAAAAAACATTATTTGTTCCAATATTGGTTTATATGTTAAACCTGAAAACAGTACTTAAATGTGAAATTAAAAACTAATTTATAAGGGAAAACTTTTCCTGAATCCTTCTGTTGAATTTACTGTTTACATTTTTATTATATTTGAACCACCACCCATTTTGTAACCGATACGAAAAGCTTTTTAAGTTTGGTTTGCGGCATAGTTTCTGTGCTTGACTATCCCTCAATAAAATTATGTACCTCATTTTTTAAATCGGAAGCTATATTTCTAAATTTAAAATTTTCTTACTTATTCCCTCGTGGACCTTCCCATAGAAGAGTAGCAGGACACTTACATCTTAATAGCCATGACTTATACTGATTTCATTCAGTTTTAATTAAAACATCACTGATGCTCTCAAAATCATCAATATAAATCACCTATTATTCTTTATAGGCTGGACACATCTAATGAGTAATAAATTAGAAATGAATAAAGAATTAATTAAAATCAATTAATATAATAATTAAACGAGTTTCATTGTCGTGTTAAAAAATCATTCAAAGTTAAATCCGAATACTTTTAAACTATCGCCATTTTGAAACCAAAAACATACAGAGAGTTTATTTCTCTCATGATGTTGTAACTTAGCAAGGATTAAATTGTTCTGCCATAGTTTCATGAATTTATTCTTAAATTGTATCAAATTGTGATTCCCTAAACAAAAGCACATAACAGACATATAGCTTCTAAACTAAGCTAGAAAGGACAAATATTAATCTTGTATTGTGGTTTTTAATTTATTGGATTTTACCATGACTGAACAGAGTGGTAAGATTTTATGAAATTGGTTGTGAGATCACCTTTTAATAATTAGTTTATAAACAGGTATTACATAAACATGCTATTAGATTTAAATATTTTTATTATATAAGTTGTTAACCTTTCATCTTATGACAAGAACCTTAAAGTGTACCAAACTGTTTTTTTTATTCGAAGACAATCATGTCATTTACTTTGCATTATTTAAAGAGTTCAGTATATGGTTCAATTATGTTTTTTACAAACTGTAATAACGACTTGTGTTGCATAGGAAGGTAAAAAATGTTTTTATTACATAAGTCTAGGTATTTTGATACGTAGCTTTCTCGTCAATTTTGATAATCAACGAATTATCATACAACTAGTTACGGATTTTGTACATTTGCTTGGATGTATTAATGTAGTTAACTAACTAAAAATAAAGTCTAGCCAACCTCATATAATGTTGTTGAATTATTACCCTCTCATATTTTATTTCTCTAATCAAGGGCTTTAATATATTCAATTATAAACCCATAACTATAATGAAGTACTAATATCGTGGAGAGGTTTTACTGAGTCATCCAGACATGCACGGTAATGTTAGTCTTGCAAGATAAATGAAAAACAGGGACCTTTTTATTGTGTTGGTAGGATTTTTTTTTTTATTTGGGGGGGGGGGCTCTCTGTCCAATTTAACTTGTGGCTTCAGCACACGATATCTGCAGCCAAACCCTTTACAAGTATGTTTCCTTTTGTTTTTTATTTAACATGATTATTTGTGAACCAACTTCATCAACAAATGTTCAGAGTAAATTCCATAGTTGTTCATAACCAACACTGTAGCAGAGACTGGTTTATCAACGTCCTGTTGTTCACAAATAGTTCCACTGTTCCTGCTTTCGTTAAAGGCAAATTATCTAAATATTTCATATTGGTTCATGGGATATAAACCCGTCATGTAACCTGTTCTTGCATTGTTAATACAAGATACATTTTAATATGTTTCTTCCGGGGAAATAAGAGCATAAGAGCATTAATCAGTAATTTGGTATAAGGTTCTGGGTGAGGGGACACGTTACCCATGTGATTTCCACGTTAAAACCCATTCATGAAGAGGAATAGAGGGACTCGATACAATTAGTAATATTACCTTAGGATAAGGAGAGGATCCTAGCCCTGGAAGGATGGAAACTATAGCCCTGTTTAATCTTTATCTATTCAACTCCTTCAAAGTTAATGGAGTTGTAATCCCTATATATTTATTTTCTTGTAAAAAATTGATCTTAAAGGAGAGCCTTACTCACCCCGTCAGTAAATGATCTAAAACCCACACCCTATCGAAGATCCCCTTTACTTTAATCGTAGATTATCTGTAGTTACTGATATGCCAGTTACGGAAATGCGTTAGGGTTGCCCAATATGATGGAGATGGTTATCTCTTTCTCGTTCTTTTCGGGAAATAATTGGATTAAAAAAGTTTTTTAAAACCCCTTTTATAATAGAATTTTAATTTATTAAACACTGTAATTCTTACAATTAAAACTTTATTCATACATATTAAGAAAATATTTAACCATTTCAAACTCATAATTAGTGGTAATTATAATTAACATAGGTAAAAGTTTTAATTATAAAGATCATAATCTTGTAAAAATATAAATTATTTTATTTTCATAAATTATCTCAATTCTCTGCTGATAAATGGAACATCAAAAAGATTTACTGTAAGTGTACTATTTGTTTATAATTGCAAAATCAAAATTTACTTTATGACGTTTAATCTCTCTACAGTTTAATTTTGTTTTCCAAACTTATTATTTTTATGCATTGTTATTTAAAATATCTCCTAGCGTTCACCTTTTTATTTATTCTGCAAATTAAGGTGACACATATTTTAATATATGAGTTGGAATTTATTAATCATACAACTCAGATGGTTGTGCCAAAATAATATTTTTAAAACTGTAACTTGTGAGTTAAAACCTTGCTTACATTCAAGAATGCCTCAAATACACTGTCTTTGCATAATAAAGAATACATCTCTTCAGTTGAGCTATGTTGTTTTAAGCGGATTATGATCTGGTGTAGTTTAAACGGTTAAGCTTGCTATATATTTTTAATAACTTATTTTAGTTTTGTTTCCTTACTATTTCATTATAAAAAATAATTTAATTATAACAAGATCTCGTGGTTTGTTTTGTACATTATTATAAATTTTAATAAATTTATATGTTAAGTATTTTTATTTGAATTTGTAATACGAATCTCTCCCAGGCTTTAATGTGTATACTTATAAGCATGGTTTAAAATATCAAACAGAGTTAAATTTAAGAAAATTCTTATAATAAATTACATTTCTTAATTTGGATTAAAACACCAACTTTTGCTTCGTATTCAACTTAAGTTCTATATTATTTATAGTTAGGAGTATTAAACGGTGATATATATTTTCGGCTCCTGGAAGTCTTGAAGTGAGGACAGCAAATCAAATTTATAGACCCGTAAATAAAAACCGACTTTTGGACTCTAAAGGAAGAAAAACAGTCCCATTATATGGAACTCGTTACCTTACTTATGTTGCCTAAAAATTAATGTATGCAATACAGGGGGACTGGAAAACTTTATGACGGACAAATATAAAACCATTATACATGAGTGTTTTCTACGTTATACCACACATAATATAATATGATTTGTATTGTTGATTACTTCTTTATTCCGTTTTTAAGGGAACCTAACGTTTTTTCGGAAAATACATTATGATTCATTGTAGGAACAATTAAGTATTCTTTCAGACATATTACCAAAATACTTATCTAGTTATTAAACAAATTGGGTAGTGTTTAATACTTTTTCAATGCTCCACAATACGATTTCACAAACGTATAAGATACATTTGCATATTAGTATAGTAAACAAACAATACGTTATAACAAAAACTGATTTTTGGTTTTAATGAACTAAAGCGTTTAGTTTAATATTTCAAGTTGAAACGACCTAATTTACTGTTACATTGTATATATAAATGTCACAATTCGACCAAATCGTATAAAATAATGATTTGTCTGACCTTTAATACAGACCAGATTTAAAACTGGACCACATCAATAGTGGTACAGTACTAGAGCTATTGAGGTTGAGCTGATAAGTTACTGTTTCCAACTGGTCAATTTGGCCTCAGATATGAAACTGTACTGTAAACCGATGTTAGAATCTACAAGGGCACATATATATGAATTACGTACATATGAATTACATATATATGAATGTCAATTTTGTTCCACTTTTCTTCCTAATATTATATAAAAAATTTCTGCCATTCTAGTGATAGCATCCTATATCCACGCATTACTCAGTTTTAAAAAACAACCCTTGATATAGAGTAATAGTAAGGTGTAGCAATATTTACAATTTTTCACCTGTATATATTACCAAACACCTGTTTTCCACTATAATCTGTGGCAGTCTTTAAATTAAGTCATGGTTATCATGTGCTACATTTCCCCAGTCCACCAAATACCTCCTCTTGAGCGTTGAAATGTATATATTGTTGTCTACCATTACAGTCATCATTAAAATAATAAAAATTTTTCAGTTTTTTTTATCCATTCTACATGCCTTGGCATCCAATATATGTACAAAGAGTGTTAAGGAGTTCACGTCAATACAGCGTTCTTACATGAGTATTTTGTGACTCATTATAAAGACAGGAAAACACGTCGTGAGCTTATCTATGGGACTCAGTAGAACCCTAATACGTTATAACACTTTATAATGTGATCAATAGTGACATTAGGTGAACCGTGGATTTTAGAGAACTTCTGCTGTTATGTTGTGAATTTTAAAACCATTTCTTAGAGAGCAAATAACAAGGACATGCCTACAAGGTTCCATGTAATTCCGTTATACAGATTCAGAGATTTCGTGATATGTCATTCAGTGGCATTTAGCAGTGGCATATGTTATACATCAATTCTTAACTGAAATTTTAAACTTAATATTTTGCGTAGCAATATCCTGATATAGACAGATCATGTAGACAAATTTAAACTACCACTCCAAAAAATACAGTCATAAAACATTTCAATGCACATGTAGATTTGAATAAGAAAATAAACTCATCCGAAAAAATGTGTTAAAAATGTTTTAGCTGCTACAATGTTTATATTGTTCTCATAAACGTATGGCCAATTAAATATAAAGTTAATATCTAATGTATATTTGCATGACATTAAAGACCAATACAAATTGAATGATTTGTTTCTAACCTAATTCTATAAACTCTTACCACTCAGATTTTCTACAACAGTCATTTTGTACAAAAGATTGTGTTCAGTAACATTATAAATATTCCATGGGGTGAAGTGAGATATCTTAAAGTAAGTTACTGCCACTGAAGATTTACGATGAGAAAACCTCCGGGAAATTCCAGCCATCATCTCTCACTTTACACTATTTATTGTCTTCCCTGTGTCAACCATCCGCTGGGGACTGAGAAAATCCGGATAAACTTGTGAAAATAACACTCCACAATAAAATTGGCCTGTTGCCTAATTCTGTAATTGGAAAAATGTATATTGATTAATATGTTTTGCAAACTAAGAAAACTTAATTATTACACTTAGGTATTATAAAAACTTATGTTATTAAAACTTTTGGTACAACTTAAATTTCTAATATAACGAGATTGTTTTATTGAATGCTACAATCTGATAAAAAAAAACTTAATTTAGAGAAGGTTCAGAGACACAAAGAGATGATACCTTCAAAAAATTTAAAAAACTTGTACGTGTAAAAGTTTTAATCATATGCGTTAATGTTCAAAAAATGTTTCCTTGTTTAGGGGGGGCTTTTATGTTGTGTTAATAATCCAAGCACATAAAACTATATCAATATGGGGTTGTTTATCTGGATGGGACAGTGGTAAAGTAAGATATTTCCTTTTCAAAATCATATGAGACACAAATGTAAACTCGTATTAATTTCTATCGGTTTGGGCGGTAGCACATTGCCGCGCCGGCCGTGTGCTTCCAACGCCAGTGAGGATTACCTAGGAAAGGCACCAGTTGTACAGTCCGGACAGGCCGAGACCTAACCACTTAAAATACCTTGGACAGGATAACCGATTTCAGACATTTGCCACCGTTCATGATTATTAAAGGTATAAACACAAAGTTTCGAGAATTGGAATCTATCACCCTTTCGTCAGGTGATGGGGGTGTTAGTACATACAAAATTTAAAGAATATGAAAGGATGAAATGTAGGGAAAGAAAAGAGTTCAAACAGAAACAAATGCAGCTTGGAGTCTTAGTACAGGCGTTGGTCACTGCACATAATTCAAGTTCCAAGCAAAAGTCCGAGTACGAGAAACCCAAAATCACACCGGCACGGATGAAAGTGGGATACTAACATGAAAATTTTTCACTCCAAGTCAGCTTTTGGGTTTGTTAGAACCCTTTCCTTTCCCTTCTTTTGGCTGATCTATGCTTTATTTTTGTATGTTTATTATATGGCCTCCCCACCTGACGAAGACGATAGATTCCAATCCTCGAAATGTTTATGTTACATATAGTTTTCTTAATACTTCTATGAAAAATATCGTAATTCCTGTTATCCTGTCAAACGTTCCAGCGTCAACAACAAAGAAATATACAAACCTGACCTAACCTAAACTAAAAAAAATAAAATAAATCTGGTGTTCAACCTGGGTCTGGCGGACTTTTGTTGTACTGGATACCCTCATCACTTTGCTCGACAGTCAGATTTTATTACTTCAGCGATCGGAGAAAGTACGGCTTTTCATTTCGGTGCTCAGAGCTAAACAGCGCTCGGTGCAGGATACTCTTTCATTCGTTTGTGCTCAATTATTTTCTCTTTTATTGATTCGATATTATTTTTTTCGATTTCAGGCATTTCAATAACATTTATAAATGAATTTAATAAATGAATAAATGAATTTATTTCTTAAAAAAAACACAAATTTAAGTATCAAGACATAATCATTATGCGTATTATAACATATGTATACTAACATAATATTAAATTCTATTATGACAAATAAAATATAATTTTATTATGAAAATAGGGTCCCAAAGGCAAAGCCTGATGAGGGGATTCCATCAGGTAAGTTTATTTATTTAAAGAGGGATGTTCATTTGCGGTTGCAGACACTATAACTATCTATAGGCTTTCTAATCCCATAAATTAAATTTTATGGTTACAAGCTTTATGGCTTAGCAAACAGAATTAAACAAAACTTAATCTTACCCTTCGTGAATTTAAAAATAAACAGAATATTAATTATTGTAAAGAAAATTATATGTTTAAATTATCTCCACAAACCGCCCAAACCAAAATAACAAATTATAAAGGTTTTATTTTCATTTCACTGAAGCTCGCCTATTTTACAGAAACTTTTAGTACACTATCATATTTACGTGCCACAGAAACATACACTATAAGAGAGAAAAAAAAATTACTTATTGGATAATAGTGTAACAGATACTCAACGTTGCTTCTGTCCATACTTTTAAGCCAGGTATTTAACAATTCTAAGTGAATTTTAGTTAATTTTTGTATTTTTTTTGATTTTTTGCGGCCAACCTATTAAAAAGTTCTTGTTTTGTCCTGTATAATTAAAATGTTTTTGTATAAAAAGTTACATTAGGTTTAGGAACTCTAAAATTGCTAGCAATTTCTAAGACCTTGTCTAAAAAAGTTAACATTTGTTGGTAAATTTCCACTAATTAAAAAAAAAGCTTTTAAAAAACCTTACAATATATAAATACAACGTAACGGCAAAATATTCATACTAACAAACATGGAAGAGATGGTTCTCTTAATCTTCTCTTTAGAATTAATTTAACATACCATTTTTTAATGATTTCCACAGGTGTTTATTGGAGATCTATACGTTCCACCCCAAGAAATTATAGCGTATACTAATCTACTATTTACTAAGGCAAAATATATACAACGATGAGTTTGGATTTGGGGGGATACGTCCCGCAAGTGATAAAAAGGTCTCATTCCTGTTATGAGTTTTGATTTTAGTTTAATTATATGCGTTTTCCAGCTCAATTCGCTATCTAGGATTACACCTAAATATTTTACTTCTCTGGTTGGACTGATTTCTGAACAATTTACACAGGTATTAATCGTATTTACACAATCTAAACATTTTATATATAATTTTAATTAATAAATTCAATGAACCTCCTCAAATTAAAAATTACTGCAGTTATGTTTTTTGTGTGTTGAGAGAAAGTAATTTATTCCTGTAAAACCACCATTTTAAAGCATCCAGAACAGTTAAAATTTTTTTTTCCTGATTCTTCCCACGTCTCACTTAAATAGCAGAGGTCCGTGTCCATCCGCAAATGCGGTGATTTGGCCATTTAATGAAGAATTACAAAGCTCATTGATAAATACAAGAAACAAAGTTTTCCCCAAGACCGAATCCCTGGTGGAAGGGGAGAGGGAAAGACAAAAAAAGGGGGAGGGGACTCCGTGCCTGACTACACCCATTTTACTCAAAACACCCCTTGAAAAAAAAAAAATTTTAACACATTGCCTTCTGTTTTGATAAGTAGCTGGAAAAACCAAGCATGAGCTACCCCACCCCCCGAAACCCACAATTATATAATTTCTCTAATAATAATGGCAAGTTGACTGAAATCAAATGCCTTCTGTAATACTCTAGGGAAAAGTCCACTCACACACTTACCACTATTAATACCTTCATATTAATTTGCTAACAAAGTCTAAAGTAGCCCGTTCTGTATTCATTCCCACACCTAAAAAAAAAAAACCCCATGCTGATTATTGCTAAAAAAATTCTATTCTATTTAAAAAGCTAATAAGTTTTGTCTTTCATTACTTTTTTCTATTATTTTGGAAAATGTTGAAATCAATGATATAGGTGCGGAAATTCGAAACAAATGTTTGGTGCGAATTACCTTTATACATTGGTATAACAACAGCCCTTTTGAGACTCTCAGGGAAAATTTCCCATGCTAAAACTTAAATTGAATAATAAACGTAAAGACTTCAGCTATCCATGAGTCAAATATGCTGTAACTAAAAAAAGAGTTCAAACCAACAATCCCAGGCGATTTTCCATTTTTCAGAGACTTAACTATTCTCACAATGTCATCACAACACACCGGTCCTAACAATAAATTGATGACCTCTCTTTGAACCGAACAGAAAGAAATCAATTAAATTCGTCAGCAACTATTCTGGGTCATTGTATTATTAATCTTTTTAAACAAAATATATCATCTCTTTATGTTCTGACCATTCATATTCTTAATGTTAAATCCAATTAGCTTTTATGAATTACCAATATTGTTTCCCAGTTTATTTCTATAATAGTTTGATTATAGCAAACTCAATTTCTTGCTTCAAGCTGTTCCTAAAAGAAATATAATATAACCTAAATATCTATCATTTAACGACCTATGTTTTATTTTTTTATACAACCAATTTCTTTTTCTTATTTGATTTACAAATGTAATCATTCATCCAAGGCTTTAATTAGCGAGTTTTCTTATTAAATTAATTTATACAGGGTGATTCCTGAAGTTTCTCCGCCCCACTTCTAACAGCAAATTGTATTAGTAAAAAATAAAGAAAAAAATGTTATATAAACATAGGTCCCGAAAACGCTTCGTTAGCGAGATTACAGCTAGCGAAAGATTTCGCCTGAATTCCTGGGTAAAAAGATAAAATAAAGCCATACTGAACTTTTGGAAAGGTTAAGTAAGTACAGAAAATATCGTGGAATCCTTTCTTAGTTATATTTTACCTGATAAAGCTAATAAAATAGGTTTTCAGAACTTTGTACCTGTAGAGTATTTTTTGAGGGATTCAGGGTTAAATGGCAAAAAATTGGGGCACGAAACAATGTTTTTTTTTTAAGTTCGATGTACAATAACTTTGTTAAATTGGTAATAAATACATAAAATCAACCAAACATAATTGTAGATAATTTAATTTTGAGAAAATTGATATAATCAAAGTCTAAAATAAAACAGAAAATAAGTACCAAAAATCGATTTTATTCAGTAAAATCAAATTACACAGCTGTAAAAGAAATACCCGTACGGTATTTAGTTACACATAAAAAAACAAAATATTTGTTTCCTTAATGATGAGATAAAATTGAGAAAACAATATTAACTGTTAAATAAATTTGTTTGTAAATAAAAATATCATGTTTTTATTACGATGTAATTTTTTAAATAAAAATTTTACATCAAATGTTCGAAAATAAATGAAGCAAACATTTTCCCCATTATTGGCTTACTAATCATCTGAAATGGCGTTTTTTTGTTTTATTAATATTTCTAAGTTGGTAACGCACGAATAACATCTGATCAACAAATGGTATTCTGTACAGTTACGTTAGAACTGTGTATTAGTGGTTGTTTTGCAAGCTACAGCAGGAGATCGGGTTCAGTGAATCGTGTTATTAAATGCAATTTTTCAGTGAGTTATAATTTCGATTGTTTATTCAGACGAAAAAAAGCCTTACTTAATTTACATCAAGAGGAATAAGCTGATATGGTTTTTTATTTTGGGTTACTGTAAAATGGTAATGCTAGAGCTTGCTGTAGAATAATATAAACTAAGTTACCCTAATAGGAATATTCCAGATACCAAAACCATTTCAGTAAATCTTTTCCGTACTCCTTCGGGAAACCGGATCACTACCAAGTACTAGAACCAATTATGAACGAGCTGTCCAACCTATATGATGATATTGTTATTAATGCTGTACATTCGTCAGTCCCAGTGTAAGTACACGAAACGTATTTCTAGGCGGATAGGAGTTTTCCGCAGTCAACGGTGTGGAGGTCACTTAATCGAAACAAAATTTTAATTCCGTATCAATAAACAAAAGGTTCAAACATCTACAGCTAGGGGATGAGGTCCGCTTCGCTTGGAGTTTTGCACCTTTTTGAATATTAGAAAATCACCTCTACAAGCGTAATTTTTGTTTACGGATTGAGGCACAATTCACTCGGGATGGTGTCAATAACTTGCACAATGAAACACTCATGGGCAGAAGAAAATCCACATGAGGTAGTGGAACAGAACTTTTTCAACACCGATTTATCGTCAATGTCTGGTGTGGCCTTTTGCACAGTCGGCTGATTGGACCTTTCATATTACCTGGACGCCAAAGATGCTGAGTTCTATTTTGCATTTCCTTCAAGAAAGAGTTGCCGCAGCTGTTAGAGAATGTTCCTTTACATCTCTGACAAAATTTGTAACTTCCAGCACGACGGATCACCTCCCCACTTTTCCACGTGCCGTTTCTTGCGTACTTAAATCATCAATTTCCTGGACAACTGGATTGGTTCGTCGGATGGGGCCCTCACCCTTGGCCTACCAAGATCACCAGATCTATCCTGCCCATTGGATTAATGCAATCTGGGGATCGGAAGAAAGACATTAGTATACAAGACAAAAGTTAATTCTCTCGTGATGAAATAATTGCCCGTATTATGGATTCGGCTGTGCAGAAACAGGGAAAGTCCTGAAAAATAAAGAAACGGCAACAAAAGCATTACACAAACGTGCTGCAAAATGTATTGATAATGATTGGCCCTTCATTTTCGAACATTCTATTATAAAAAGGGTGCGTACGGGTTTGCCTAACCTGATTAATTTTTGCTTAAAACTAGTAATGTATTAATACTGAATAAAATCGATTTTTTCGTACTTAATTCTGTTTTATTTAGGACTCCGATTATATACAAATTTTCTCAAAATTAAATTCACTACAATTAATGTTTTTTTTTTTTATGTAAATTTATTACCAATTTTAACAAAGTTATTGTACATCAAACATAAAACAACCTTGTTTCGTGCCCCCAATTTTTTGCATTTAACCCTGAATCCCTCAAAAACTACTACAGGTACAGTTTACAGAAACCTATTTTATTAGCATTATCATGGTAAAAATACATAAGACATCCACAATATTCTCTTACTTAAATAACCTTTCCAAAATTTACATTATGGCATTAAATTTTACTTATTTACCCATGAATACAGGCGAATCTCTTACGCTAGCTGTAACTCGCTAAGACGAAGCGTTTTCGGACCTATTTTAAAATAACATTTTTTTTCATTATTTTTACTAGTAAAATGTTCTGTAAGAAGTGGGGGAAGAACTTCATGAATCACCCAGTATACTTCATTACATTGTTTTCAATGCAAGATTGTATTTTAAATTCAAATAAATAATACGCCAACAGAAGCGTTATTCTGCCCTATATAAGTGTCAGTCCAGTCCATATTAGTCAACATACCGTCCGTCTTATCGTAACAGTACAAGTAGCAGCTGCGGGCTCGGCTGCGGGGCGCCCGGCCAAACGTAGCCGCAAACGACGTCATGTAGTGGTTCGGTCACATCCGGCCTCCACCACACGCCGCCTCCACCCGCACACGGTCTGCTTGTCCTCTACATGACATCCTCAAGTAGACATGATCGATACACGATCGTGTCGTAGCAGTTGTACTCTTGTCGGTTGAGTATTACAACATGCTTTCAAACCCATAACCAAGCCATCATTAATTTATAGTTGTCCACATCATTATCATCTGTCTTTAATAAATCAATATTTATAACACCCATCACATAACAATTTTTGTAAAGATTTATCGTTTTTGTTTAAACATGTATTAAATTCGTTAATAAAGTATTGAATTGTATAACTATATAAACGATAAATCGTGGCCCGAAAAACAAACTTGTAGCATTAAAATATCAGCTGATTTTAATTTTAACTGTTCACTGTATGTAATAATTACAGAATTCTTTTTATAAACCACTACCCGACCAGAACGATATCTTTCATTTGTACATACAATCAAGTCATAATTAGGTAGCCTATAAAACCCCTTCATCCTTGCTAATCCAAATTTCGCTTAAAATTATTATTTCTGGATACTCGTCCATTACGCTCAGCTCAGCTACAAAACGATCAAAATTGTTTCGCAAGCTACGAATATTTTGGTGTATTATATAACAAGTATTTCCTTCCATATTACAAATTTCCTATAATTTAAAAAAGCACATAAATACAATAATATAAATATATTTTCCCTTAATATGACAACCAAGACAGTTTAAATATAGTTTCCTCTTAATTTTTAACCCTTTCTGTCAAACTCTCCTCTATTGTTGTACAATGAACCCTAATAAGAAAGTGCAGACAATTCTTTATCTAGTGATCTTACCTTTTAACTGGTTATTCTTTGCATGTTACCAAAACCAATTTACTAACATTTAGCTCATTTACAAATCATTTATTATTATACCCAAGCTTGGATAAAAAATTATATTTAAGGATTTCTCGATGTTATTACTTGTGAAATAATTAAATTAAAAATTCACTTGCTGAAAATAAAGGCGTTTATTAATCAAAATAAAATAAATGTTATAACAAAATCAATTTGAAAGTAAATTAAAATAATGAAAATCAATTAATTAAAATAAAATCTCTTCCACACATTTCTTATGATTTCTAATACATTTCTGTTCTCCTCACTTAATAGAGAGGGTTCTTCAATTTATTTATTATTTTAGGGCTTCAGTGTATATTGATTATTCTTTTTC
>NW_025779216.1:0-62529 GCF_021130785.1 Homalodisca vitripennis
AAACAAATGTTCGCTAAAAAGGTAAATTTTTAATGTCGTGGATATATTAATTTTACTTACTGACAACGGTGCGGTAGGCGTCGTTGCTTTGCAGCAATATGTTTAGGTACAAAGTTCGAGCGGAGAAAATGTGTATTAGTTACAAGAATTTATTAAATGTGTAGTTACAAAGAACATCAGATTACTTATGCTAACCATCGACGAGTTGCCAGGGTTTGCGAAACGTTGTATTATTCAAAATGAATAACTTTATACGGTGCATCTTCTATGACGCTTAGCCTAATGGTTAGACATGAACCATCATTCTGGTAATCAAGCGGAGGATTACCAAAACGCAAGATTGCGATAAAGGTTATTTAATGTCTCCAGCGTTTAACGTAAACTACAAATATACTATACTTTATTGTTACTCCTACTAATTTAATTGTTACTTGATAAAAAACTTAATTGATAGTATTTGGATGCTTTACATATTTGTTTATTTCAACTATTTTTCTCGTTTTCTTCATAGTTACCTATAAGTAACTTTGGCAAGATATTCACTGACGCCTAATCCAAATCCCATCAGTTATAATGCACTAATATCAAACACAGTCTTTCCTGAAATATTAATTTATGCTTAATGCAAATTTTTAAATACTATAGGTCGGTCTCGTTTTCGGTATATCTTGCAGTCTAACGAACAGAAATAACAACGGGCGTCATCTCCTTATTACAAGTTAAGGACTGAAATTAATTTAAAGAACCAAATGTTAAAAAAACATTCTACTGTGTAAAAACCTTATATTTAAACTACATAGTCTAATAAGTCTTGCAATAACTTTTTTAAAACAATAAAAAAATGTTAGGAGATAATACAAAAATTTTAAAGTTCCTTTTGCGAGTTTACAGCATAGTTCTCGAAGTAAGATGTTTATCAATGACATTGACGAATCCAATGTTCTCGATAAAATAGGAATCAAATCTGATATGACCCTTAGAATCGAGTCAAAACATTACTATGTTTATTAATATTATTGTGTGTTTTTTTCAACGAATTCAAAAGAATGCATCCACCTCCTTAGGCTCCAATACGAAGTTGTTCTAAGCTATTTTAAAAATCTAGTTTGCCATATTACACTATTTTATTTCCAAAGCAATTGAGTTTTAACAATTCTGTTTATAAATTAAAGATTACAGTGTAAAACAATTAAGATACTCATTCTTTAACAAGAGAAAATATTGAATATCAATTTTATAGTAGCATTTTATTATAATTATTAGTAAAAGGAACATGTAACAATCAGAGCCTTAGTTTTGGCCCCGGTGTCTGGGTGTTAAATGTAACACCTCTAAATGCTAGGTAGCTCGTCACTTCCTAACAAGTATTTTGACTGTTCCCATCTTATTTTGCAGTAGATTGGGCTGTCAGGATAGTGTGCCGTAAAATGATAATCCGATATAAACAATTTAAGTGGGTGTTTTATACCAACTAGAATCTGGCAATTATTATTAAATATGAAATTTACATTTACTTTTCTTAAGAGTATAATTATCATTAAATAGTGTAAGTTAAACATTTAAAGGTTACAATTTATTTCTAAAACCTATATATAATAAGTATTATTTCAATCGGCCCAATTTCTAGTCTCTTGTAAAGTGGCTAGAGAGCTCTGTTGGTTATTCTCATTAACTAGTTGAATAAATTTAAAATTTAGGACTTAAAATTCTCCTCAATTATGTACAAAAACCGTTTATATGAAATCATTGAGTTTAAAGAAGATGAACGTAATACGTTATGAAATTTAATCCTGAATGAGCTAAAAGTCACTAATTTCAAGTTAGTTCCAAACATTTACCACAACTTTTAAAAATGCCTGAAAGATTCCCCTCTCAGACATCATTTAAGTTAATAAATTCTTCTTGGTAATCTTTAACAATTTTTATAAAAACGTGTGAGAATAGATATCTTTAAAACTTGTAGATGTTTTAAAAGAGATTGTTGGAAACTGATTCCTTTCTGTACAATTACAGTACTGAAGGGAAAATTTATCTCCATAAATTCGCAAGTTGCTTCTGCTTACGGATAGAAGTAACCTTATCTATAAGTCCTTGTTTCAATCCCGGTCTTCGCCAGCGTACTTTGGTGTTAGATTTTTCACGTCCTGCGTGTTGAAAGATTTAGAACACTAAACGGAACAATTAAAAAAGTTCCTGGTCCTTATCCAAGCTCTTGGCCATTGCACTTATTTCCTTCTCGTGATTTCTCAATCCTTACGTGGCGTGAGTTCAACGAATTTTGTAAATAAAAAAAATATTTGGATTTATCAAAATCTTGGTATATGTACTTTTCAGTTTCTATGAGATATTTTAAAAGATATTAATATGTTCATTGTAGTATTCCATCTTTTTCTTGTTCATGGTTTTAATCTTCACTTTGCCTGTTTACGTCAATGACTAATATTAGCAATTAAAGCGATTTTTGTTACCAGATTACCCGAACACATACATACTATAGAGACAAACTGTTTTGTTGCTTGTATTTCATTTAATTTTTAATTTGATAAATTATCATAGTTAAGATCCATTATTCTGGCACTTTACTCGATCTATGTCTTTTACATTTTACTAAAAATATTTTATCGGAAACTAAAAGAAAACTTTGTAGATTTGATCAAAGTTTTCGCTTTGATGAATCTAACTGGAACATAACAAGTATATGAAAACTGCAACTGTACAGATCCTTAGGTCAAACAAATCATCTAGTATCTAAAAGTTATTAAAATTAACAATACATTATTTAAAAAACAGTTTACGTTGATCTGCAGGTAATAATCAATATCTGTATGCTGCAAGACAAAAACGTAAAACTCTAACTATTTTATAACCAGCCTGCAATGTTTATACCTCAGCCTAACCCTAGCAGGGTTGTACGCATTGGTATTAATTTAAACAACTTTCCATCCTCATCACATATTTGACATTCATTACATTCCTGTACTTTAAACAAATTACGATTTTATTTATATAAATAAGTTAGGGTAGTGAAATATTATTTATTTTAAATATAAAAAAGAATCACTAAGGGAAAACCCAATATGTATATATAGATGCGGTAATGCTTAGTAGAACAATAAACGCGTTTTAAATGTAAGGGAGCTATTCTAAACCTGTTGTTTAGGCTTGATGAGACCTTCCATATTTAAATATAAAATGAAGTATTTGTTAGTAGAACTATAAACCGAGTAGTTTAAATGTAAGGGAGCTATTCTAAGCTTTGTTTGGGCTTGATTAGGACCTTCCTTATTTAAATATTAGATTAGTATTGCTTAGTAGAACTTATAACCGAGTTTAAATGTCAGGGGAGATATTCTACACTTTGTTTGGGGTTGAAGAGACCTTCCATAATTTAATATATAGATGATGTATTGCCTTAGTAGAACTCATAAAAACCGAGTTTAATATGTTAAGGGAGCTTTCTACACTTTGTGTGAGGCTTGACGGACCTTCCATATTTAAATATAGATGAAGTAAATTGCTTAGTAGAAACTATAACCCCGGAGTTTTTTTAAATGTAAGGGGAAGCTATTCTACACTTTGTTTGGGCTTGACCGGAGACCTTTCCCCATATTTAAATATAGATGAAAAGTATGGGCCCTTAGGTAGAAAAACTATAACAGAGTTTAAATTGTACGATAGCTATTCTACACCTTTGTTTAGGCTTGATGAGACATTTATTCATATCCACCAAAGAACTTAAAGGCTTTCACTACATTTATTACCCCTCTATTAACTCTTTAGGCTTCGCTATGACTGTATTGTATAATAAAAATTTATAGTCTTTACTAAATTTTAAAGGTCGGGGTCATAGATGTACTGTTAATATTTTATATACATTACTTTTTAAGATTGAACATAAAATTAATCAATTTAAAACATTGTACATTCCACAACGGAACTTTTTTGAATGATGTGTCACATATTTAGGGTTTTAAAGAATACCATTTGAAAGCTATATAAATAGTTTGCAAATTTAATAAAAAAAATTTATTAATACTTTTTTATTTTAAGATTAAGTCCCTTATTATACTTTTATAATGTATTCAATAGTTTTGTATTACATTATGGAAGATCTGAACCCAATACGTTATTTCTGTTATATAAAATAAAAATGGCCCCAAACGGGACCATGTGTGGATAGAAAAAGCTTGGGGAATTTCCCATTACACTGATTACTCTAAACCACACTATTAAATTTAGAAAGGGGCCAAAATTTCCACATAAGATTTTAAACATTTCAGACCAAGAACGCCTTCTTAAATTTATTATCGAAGGTTATATGTCAGTGGAACACATTACGTTCCCGGCTCTGAAAAACACCTATTTCCGGATTAGTAGAGTGGAAAATGTATGTTCTACGAAACACAAGGGTTCTCCTGACGTATTCAATTTGGGAATTGCGGAATCTACAATCCCCCCCTCCCCCCTCCACCCACCCTCCGCCACAGAGGTCAATGATCCTCCCCCTCCGCACTACTTCAGGTCGTTGACCCCGCAAAGGGTCGGTCGTTGACCCCGACCAAGGGTTTCGGTCGTTTGACCCTTTGACTTGGGCATTTCAAGGTCCACGGCGATGACCTTACACCTTTGGGGATTTTCAAGGTCACCCGATGACCTTTTGGACCTTGGATTTCAAGGTCAACCGAAGAACCTTGACCCTTTGGGCCCTTCAAGGTCACCGATGACCTCGGGAAACCCTTGAGTTGTAAAGAACATTTTCGTCATAAGGCCCTTGTGTCGTCATACATACTGTGACGTGTTAGCGTAAACGATTTGTAATACTTAGTGATTGCGCCCCCAAAGTGTAAAACACGCGCAAAGACTAGGGAAATTTTTACCAGAAACGTGCAGTGCAACGGTAGTTTGTTGGCCATCCCAGGCATTAGGGAAAATACCGTGTGTGATTAAAGCCACGACGCGCGAACTTTGTTGCTAAAATAAGTATTTGGCGGTGAAATCTAAAGTGCCAAAAATTTAAGCCACGCGGCAGTGCAAGTGGGTTGCAAACAGCATACTAATGAAATTGTTTATCCTCTATGCTAATGGGAAAAAACTTGATTAAATAAAATATTCCCTGATGAGCTGAAATACCTTTTTAATTTTTTTTACTGTAAAGTGTAAAAATTTGAAAGTTTTGAAATAAATAGATTTTCGCTTATTTTTTACCCCAAATTGTATTAAAAAGTATTGGGAATTAATTTTCTGAATTTAAAAAAAATAATTGAATCCCCTTTGATTGGGGGGAAAAGGGCTAGTTATTTTTTGTATATTAAAAAAATTATGAAGATAAAATTTTTAGAGTACGTAACATCTATGTACGGTTTTTTTAAAAATTTGTATTTTCTGGACACTTTTTGTACACAGAAAGGGGGGTTTGTGATTGTGCAGAAATTTTGTTTTCAAATTTCATTATTTATATTATAGAATAAAAATTATTTTTTGGTATCCTATTTTTCGTTTTAAAATATGCTCTATTTAGATAGAAATTGTTTTGGGGAAATGTGTAAACAAGGAAGATACAAAATTTTTTCGTAAGTGAAATACAAAATACTTATAGACGGTTTGTATTAACACTTAGTTTTTTTTTGAAAAGATTGGAATCCAGTTCATTTGAAAGCATTGATAACATTTACAGTTCATTTTACGATAAAAAAAATTTTTTTACTGTGAAATTAATAATTTTTAAATTTTAACATTTTTTAAATAAATTTAAAATTTTAAGAATTTTAGAATTGATTTTTAAACAAATGAAGGGAAAACTGATAAAACAGTTTCATTAGTATCGACAGATGAGGATATATGGCTTGTTGTGTTATACCACAAAAATTTTGCGAAACCGTGTGTTTGGAAAGGATTTACCTTTAAATATTACTCTCTTTAAGGTTAAATTTAATAATATAAAAAGTAAAAAATTTTGTAAAACAAGTATAAGTAGGAAAATATTTGCGAGTACTTGTTAATGAAATAAGTGGACTGGTGCCCCTTTTGGACAGGGGAAAGAGAGATGAGCGCAGACGGTTGCTTGCGTCATACGTTTTTCCCCTTTATAAGCAGTCCAGCAAGTTGTCTAGCTCAGTGTTGCTTTGATAGCAGGATTCAAATTCTATCAACACTCCATATACAGGTAAGCGAACTTGAAATTTAACACTATATAGGTTGTTTCTACGTTGTATGTCATTTGTATTGTTTTTTAAAAGCTATTGGGAATTTGTCATCTGAAAATTTTACTACTAACTCTAATACTTTTTACAACATATGATGTGGATTATTGTTTTGGCTCTTCATATTACTATTATTATTTTAAATTACGGTTTTAGTAAATGGAGCAGTCAACAGATTGTCGACTTGAAACAGATTGCGTCGTCAGGAAAACAACAAAACCCGCAACGATATTAAAAGACGCTACTCACGCAGCCAAACAGCATATGAAACTGAAGGGGCAAGATCGTCAGCAAGCAGCAAACAGCAGCAGCAGAGCAACAACAGCATCAGCTACAAACACCACAGCAAAACAAACACACGAGCAACAGCAACAAACAACCACAAGAAACAGCAACAAACACCAACAGCAACAGCAACCAGTCTACATTCTGGTATGAACAAATCACTTTTAACCGTACTTACTCTAACGCAGATTATAGAAAAAATCTGTACATGATAGGCTTCTTTAGGAGTATTGATACCTGGCAGGCAACTGGGTTTTGGGGAGAACTTCAAAAATCTAAAGAATTTTCATTATGAGTCCTGGTTGCCGTTCAACTTTTGTGAAATTTTTTTCAAAATTTATGTGATTCGTTACAAAAATTTATTATATGATTTCTGGCGATTTTATTTGGTCTCAGGTAAACAAATTTATTATTTACTCAAAGAGCAAAATTGTGAAACTCTAATGTCTTATTTTTGAATCCGTAATTAAAAAACAAGTACAGTAAAGTTTTCCTTTCAATATTATTCAGAGGAGTACAAGGACATTGGTCGGAAATAAATTATCGAATTAGATAAAAACAGGGTTTGTAAATAAAAATTTGGGGAAAATGAAAAACAAGTTTTAAAGAAATGTTCTTCTTCTTCTTAAAATCAAAAAGGGAAAACCAAACGGGGTTTTAAAAAAACGACTGTTTCCCATTTAGCTCATCATTCATCTGATTTGATTCTGATTCTGGGGAAATATGATAATAATTGTAAAGATGATTTCGCTACTAAATTATTCAGTCAGAAAAAAAACAAACGTAAGTTCTGTTTATTATCTCAACAATTACAATATCAATGCGAAAATGAAAGAAAAAAAAATAACTACTCCAGGTGCGAAACTGGAACACATTTGAATAAAAATTGAAATTACTGATTTGTTAAAGATTTTTTAAAGAAAATTGTTAAAAAATGAAAAGACCTATTGGAAAAAGGGGTTTATCTTAAAAAAAGGTTATTTTTTTAAAAACTTAATATTAAAAGGAAAATCAAAATGATCAAAAAATCTTAGATTCGATAAAATTTTAAAATTTTTAACAAATGTTGGACAAAAATATGCTTTAAGATAAGAAAATGTGAAAAACAAGATTGTATATCTTAATGGAAAAAAAAGATGGCATTGTTAAAATAGGATTACGGCAATAAAAGATGGGTTTGTGAAGAAGAAGATAATTTCTTAATTTAAAAAAATTGTAAAATGTATTCTTTTTTTTAGATTTGAAAATTCATTCTTCTGAATGGAAAATGGCATTTCCACCTGAATAAATGTACAACTAAAACGCAGCCGGATTTGATTTGCGGAGGGTGGGGAGAACTTCGTTGTCCGAAAATGGGATAGTAAAACTAGTTTAAAAACTAATATAGCTTTTTGGTGTTTACCAACTGGTTTTGTTATGGTCGTATAGCAACCTAGATCAGGTCTAGCATTTAAAAAACATGGCATTTACACGTAGGCGCAGGCGTGATCGATGCAATTTATACTGGAAATATTGGTATATTGCTAATATTTTAATCTCCTCGACAGGGGAAAATTTCAATGTCGGTGTATCGGAGAAGGGGAAATTGCTCATAATTTAAATTTGTTGAAAACGTATAGTGTATCCCAAAAATCTTACTGAAATTTTTCAATTTTGGAAAAGGGCGACAGGAACAGAGGAGACAAGGGTTTTTGGGGGTTCATCCGGTGTTAATTGAGAACAGTAGTAAATTCCAAAATTTAAAATAATCTAGAATAATTTGTTTTCTGATAATGAAATTACTTCTACCTTTTAAAAAAAGAATCCATGCAATTCCTGAACCTTTGGAAGGTGGAAAGAGGAAACATGAAGAAATAGAGCTGGAACAACCGCATCAAATTAATATCGAGCCGGAACAATGTCCCCCTTTCCTAATTTTAAAACGAAAAATAGATAGATTAAATTTAAATTGTTTCCCGAAATAATACATTATAGATAGAACTTCGAAAATGCGTTTTAAATATAATATTAAAAACTTTTTATTTAAGAAATAATAATTCAGATTTGAAAGATATTTGTTTTTAATCCTTCAAATTTCAAAAAGAAGAAATTAAATGAATTATTCAAAATTTTACTAAAACGAATATGGAGCTTTGAAATTTAAATATTATTGTTGAAATGTACATATATTAAAACGTTAACAGAGCAAACTCAGGAAACCGCTTTTAAATAACATCGGAATTTCACAGTTTTTTCTTTGGTGATTAGTTGGATGAATTTTAGAAAGATGATTATGTAAAATTTGTACAGAAGAAAATGATTATTTGGGAAAAGGAAGAGTGGTTGGACACTTCGCTCGTTAGACGGAATTTTGTTTAGATTCTGCAAGTATCGTCCACTAGGCGGATCTTCATACATGACCACTTCCACATTGTATTGAAAATAAAAAAGTATTATTAATCCACAAAATAATGATGATAATAAATGTTTTTCATTGGCCATTTTAGCACGTTATGTAACGGAAATAGCCAAATATCGTATTGACAAACAGATATATCGCTAATGTAATAAATTTAATTTAATGTATTTAACATTTCCTTGTAATTTAAACAAGTAAAAAAAATTTGAAAAAAAATAACCTACACTGTAAGTGTTTAAATTTGTTTATGGATTTGAATAAACATCAAGAAAATTTAAACCACTCAAAGTATGTGATAAGAGAATGTAAATCATTGTGGATTTGTTATTAATTTCAAACGATCAAGGGAAACAATCATTATTGTTATTATAATAATTTCTCTAGATTAATACGGCTCAAGTGAACAAATCGACGAGAAAAATGCTATTTTGGTAAAAAGGGTGTTTTCGCCCCCAATATTCAGACCTGATAAAATTTACAGAGACTAAAAAATCACATAGAGAATTGTAAAATTCATAAACCACTAATTTAGCAAATATGCCGGGCCTCTTCAAAATAAAGATAGTCCATCAATTTTTGAAAGTCACTAATTTTCATTTCATGGTATAAGGTTCCGATTGTTGCTTATTGCGATTTTGAGCTGTTTATTTTAAAAAAAGTTGACGAAAAACAATCAAAATTTACAACAGTAAATGCAATACATGAACCGAATGAGTTTTGTGTGTATTTGGTTTGTGTTATGATTTGCCAAAAGAAATTATTGCTTCACCCCTCCCCCCCCCTCAATTTGGCCCAATGATCCTTATCTTTACAGAGGTGTAAAGATGCTGCATCAAAGTTTTTGGGACTTATTTAATGTCAATATCAAATTTAATTTATGATTTAATTAGAATTCGATTAACCCTTTATCTTCCTCTTACAAGAGGACGAAGAGAATAGAATTCGTAACATCAAACTAATTGCGAATGCTGTGATTTAGAATTTTCAATGATTGATCGTGTGTAGTAAGGATCACTGTCATTTAACAGGACGTTTTAGGACACGTTCTTTTGATAAACACGTGTAATTTGAAAAAGAAAGAAATCAATCGTTTTTGCCCCTTGTATTTATACACGGTAGTTTCAAATTATGATACACATTTTATTGTCAAACAATTAGGTTGCGATAAAATCAAAAGAAAAATAGATATAGTTCGATTCTTTCCTGAGAAATATGTTTGTTTTTCTAACAGGACGACTGGTGGAATAAAAAAATTACGTTTTTTGGGGACAGTTTTCGTTTTTTAAAGATAGTCTAGCACCAATTAGCTATATAACTTACCAAAATTGAATTAGTTTCATCATACAGAGGTTTGTTTTTAATTCATGATGGACTTGCTTTTGGGTCACTAAAAAAGGGTGTATATCCCTTTGACTATACTGATTCGAGGGATAAAAACATAAATGAAAAATCAATTATGAAAAAGTGTTATTTTTTAATAAAATGAACAGAGGAAATTACTTTCGGATAGAAGATTTCCCAATCTTGCCAAAGAAATTTTGGTCGCGATTTAAATTGTTAAAACATTAGGTGAAATATTCCAGATCTGTATTTACGAACCGATGTGCTCTTGTTAGCGATGTCTTCGAAAAATTTTTCGAACGATATGTGTGAATTTAATTATGAATTGGATCCAGCTAACTTTATTAACGCTTCCTAGTTTTAACTTTTGATTGCTCTGTTAAAAATTCACAAAGGTAGAATTAGAATTATTTCATAATAATGATTTTTTATGTACATGTTTATAGAAAAGGAATAAGAGGCGGTTATTACATGTTGTGTCCAAAAGACATGCTGATGGTAATTTAATAAGGATTTAAAATTAATAAGGTGTCATATAATTCTAACGGAACCATCAAAACATTTTTTGACATTTATTGATGCAAACAATTTTTAAACGGCATGGGCTATGTGTAAAGGTATGCCTAAAGACCGCGAATTTCATGGTTGTCCGAATCGGAAAAATAAAGAATTTTCAATGTACTATCAATTTTCAGATGATAATCCTTTTTGGGATACATTGTAGAATGTGGATGTTGGCTATCCGTCTTATTTACACGAAACCACCATGATGATCATTCCGTTTTTTTTCTGAAAAAAAGGTGTCCTCCAAAGTCGAAATTTTCCTAAAACTGTTATCCACATTGTGGGATAAAGATTTTTATGTATGCCAAATTATATGAATTTGAAACAAGCACTGGGAAAACGGATTGGGTTGTTGAAACGAATTTCCCAGATGAGTAGTTTTAGCGTTTAATCAAGCCGCTTGGATCAAAATTCGGTACATTATGTTCAATACAGAAAAAAGAAAAACCCAGGCTATAAAATGAATTTGAAAAAGATTTTTATAAATTAATGAATAAACCCGCTATGTTTGGTAAATCAATTGAAAATTGTGAGAGATAGACTTAATATAAGATTAGTTAACAACGACAGAAAGATTAAACAAAACTTTTTTTTTTTTATTTCTAGACCAAATTTTTAAAAATAGAAATTATTATTTTCTGAAAATTTATGTTTAGTAGAATGTACTAATGATATTGTTCTATTTAAACCCAAACCCCATTTATATAGGATTTACTGTTTTAGAACTAAGTAAAATATCATATGTAACGATTTTCATTATGAATTATGAAATCTTTTTATCCCCCAACTTATAATAAATTTTAACTTATTGTATATTGATACGGATTCTTTTTTCTATGAAATTTACACTGATGATTTGTACAAAGACTTTAAAAATGAAAATATAAAAAAATTTTACTTTGATATGTCGGACTTCCTTTCAACCATGAATGTTATTTTAATTTGAGTAATAAAAAAAAACTAGGATGTTTTTTAAAAGATGAATGAATGGGTGTTACCTTATAGTAGAATTTTATGGGATTTAAGAAGCAAACCCCTTTATTACGTAGTAGAACTGTTAATGATTTATCATTTAGAAAAGTGTTTAAAAAAATGAATTTGAAAAAAGCAAAAGGGAGTAACTAAACCAGTAATAAAAAAACATAAAACTTTTTATGACTATAAAAAACTGGTTTATTTTTATCAACTAATTATAAGAAAGAAAAATGAGAATTTTTTCCCAATCAAAAAAAAGCATAATTTAAGAACTTGTAACTATAAATAAATTTTTAAAGCGTTAAATGGAAAAACGATGACAAACCCCGTTTTCATTACTAACGATGGAAATTAATACGTGCTTATGGAAAATAAATTATTAAAAAATGAATCCATTACTGTATATTCTTATTGTTATATAATTTTATGCTGTATTATGATATGTATAAAACACATAAAATTAAACAATTTTAAATTTTATACTAAACATTTACCTTTGTTTTTATTTATTTTTTTGTTCCTATATTTTTCAGTAAGAGAAAAGGGAAAGTAAATAATCAACAATTGATTCAAAAAAAAAAATAAATCAACATTTATTTTTACATATAAAATTTTTCTTTACAATTCCTGATAACGGTGTGTATTGTACAATTTGGGTCATTTATTAATTATACAATAAACTGGCGGTTCCAGCTGGAAAGTCTTTGTTTTTGCCTGCAATTTCAACTCTTATATTTCCAAATGCTTTTCCCGGGTTTTTATTGTATTCAACTTGCTTTGAACAATCAATAACGAAAAAGTATTGGGGCGGGGGGGGGGGAAATTTTTGTAGAAAACTTCATTTTTTTACACAGACAAGGGTTTGGGTTATCCAATTCCTGCATAATATGAAGACTGGAATCTTGAATACAAATTCGTTAATCAGTGCTTAGCATCCAAATTAAAATTTAACATAATGGATAATACCCTTGGATTATTAAATTAAGTATACCATTAACCAAAACCACCACCAAATCAAAAATATAATTCCAAAAACAAATTTTAAAAAACATTTTACAAAAATTTATTTAAATCCTATAAAAACATAACTATTCATTACCACCAAATATTTAATAAAAACCCTACCAATACTTCCTCTTTATAAACATTACGATATTTCTACTCATGTAATAATCCCAACAAAACGCCATTGGGTTATAGTGGCAGTATATCCAGACTGCCCTGATACACCTTATTAGTCTCCTATGTGTTGTACTCTTTTAACAAACTCTTACATACACTGCCACATACCTGACCCAAACCACACAACCCCCACATAAATTTATTTTAAGTGAACTGACATCTATCGTTATGAAGGTTGGGTCCCAATATGAGTATGCAATGCTTATACATTTCATTATGGGGTTAAAAATCACAGTTTTAATCAACATGCGACATCAACGCTACTGATCCATTTCTGGTTATTCACCATATCATTAAAGATCACTAATTTGTTTTACCACGATTATACTTTTTGGGCCCCATCAAACAACCCCCTTTTCCAATTTGATGCTGTACCAAAATGTCCACAAATATGATAAAACACTGCCCAATAAACGACATCTGATTGGTTGTGGATTTCATGCCAGGGCAATTCTTCTTCCAGGAATTCCCATACTCCTCGGTTTCAGTGTAAGTATATTCTTCAAATCTACCAATATACATTACCCCAAACATTTTTTACACGTTCAATTTACACGTTCACTCAAATTTATACTGTATCGTTAAATTTCATCAAATACCTCAAGCCTACAGTTATTAACTAGGACTTGAAGTAGTATTCATCTTTTAGAATCAGCAGATTTAATAATTTTTTTCCCTTGCAATTAGAAAAAAACTTTTATTAGGACAATGTATATGCGTTTGTTGAGGGAACTGGAAACGGTTTTCAGCACTATTTCTAAAAGGGAAATTTTTTGTGTATGGGATTGTGAGAATGCCATTCCCAATTCTATAAGCGATTCAATCAATAGTTTCTATAAAATTTTTTTCATATTACAAATTCCAGACACATTTACTCATTTTATACATTCGTTTTAAAAATTCCGTGGAAGATTCTGTAGGAAAAATTAAAATAATTTTTCAATGTTAAAACGGTTTCAAAGTTCGACACATGACTAATTTATCTTTTTTAAAATTTACTATTTCTACTATACTAGCAAACGCACGAATTGTAATACTGTTCATTGTTAAAATTTTTCACTCTACATCGGAAAAACCTTACCCAACAACATTTATTTATTTCTGTTTATTTTTCTTATTTACATCAACTATACCAAAAAATTTCTTTTTTTCGTTATAACACCCTATCCCCACCTAAGTTCCCTTCTTGCACATACACCATTATTTATAATGTTATATAAAAATTCCCCCTAATGTTGATTGTTAAGTACACAATGTACCTTGGTAAGTATTTACCCAACAATGTTTTGGGTTTTTTACCAAAATTTGACATAACCCCAGGTGCTAACCCCCCCAGCAGGATACAAAACACTCCATGAAGCAACATGTGCCCTTCTATCCCGTTTCTATTAAGATTTTCCCTCTTTTACAATCCAATATTACACAAATGTAGATTCGAAGGATTTTATATCCACTATTTATTAATAGGCGTACCTGTGTTTAGTTTGATAATATGCCATTTATTTGCTTCTACATTATTTTGACTATTTGTAAATTCCTAATAGATTTCGCTATAGAATATTAGGAAAACTGTAAAGTCTACAATGTTGATTATCATAAATATTTCACACCAATGACATGTGTGTTAATTTCTATTTGCCAAACAAGATTAATATAGTGGTTAATGGTAACGGGAAGATTTTTTTTTCTATCCCAATATCTTTTATATATATAATTCTTAATATAACTTTCTATCCTCGTATGATTCAACCAGTTGGTATAAAACTCAGCACGTGCGTGTACCCAATTATTTGGTATTTTTTATTAATTTTATATATTCTTCAACCATAGGTGGAATATAGCCCTATTATACGTTCATTAAATCCTAAAAATCCCCCAATTTTCCCAACTCATCTGACTGTATCAAAACCTCCAAATCCAGTGTGTGGGGAAAAACGAGAACATTTTTAAATTTTGACAAGTGCATTTCCAGACACACAAATCATCTTCGCACGGGCTAGAAAGTCTTCTACAACACAACAATATGGGTGTGTGCCACCAAATTCACCTGTGCCGGCTCGTTGATCTAGGGAAAATAAATTATAATTTTATATTCACAATCTTGATACCTTCACAAACAACACCTTTTTAAAAATCTTTTTGGAATTTTCAAAATTGGTTGGACGTAAAACATTCCCCGAAACTGGTCGAAATATATTCAACAAACATTTTTAAACCCCAACTACATTAATTGTAAAAAAACATACCCAGTGTGTTACCTTTTGTTCCTTCCATAACTGTCTAAATTTAATATAATTGCAGATTCTTTATTTGCGTATTTTAATTGGTAATAAATCGCGCATAAAAAACCCCTCTGAAATGTGGTAATTTAAGTTTTTTTGCCACATTTTTTTATATCTTTATTCGTCAATGGTCTATTACCTAAAACGATCGATTATTTTTGACGAGTACATTGTGTATTTTTTTTTTGAATGACCAGAACCTTTTTATACGGTCCTTAAAATAGACCTTTACCTTTTTTAACCGTTTTCTTTTTACTAACTTTCCTTTTTTTTTTTCTTACAATTTAAAGCAATTGTTTGACTTTTTCTTTTTTCCACCTCGTCCCTCCTCCTCCAAGTTTGGTTTTTGCTTTCATGATATTAGTAACTGCCCATGCGGCTGCTTTTTCACCTAAACTTGAAATCAGATGCTTTAACCCCCCCCCAAGCCCCCTCAGCTAATACGATCCGCAATAGATCTCTGTTTTTAATTATCACTATACTTTGCATACGCTATTATCGTGTTGACGACACAAAGAGTCAAGTTTATTAATTCCTTTTTGACCTAATGCAAGTCTCTTATTCAAATTTTGTTCCTGGACCGCAAAATTGGTAATTTGGTAAGTGTATTTCCGTTGGTAAAATTATCGATTGCTTTATTTAAAACTGAACCTGCTGCATTGGCAAGTGATGTTATCAGTCCAGAGCCTTGATCATAACTACTAGCACAACTGTTTTTTCTCCTAGCCATAATAAAATTAAATTGTACTAAACGTCTTATTTTATCGTCTTCCAATTCCTTCTAATATTTCTTGAATCGTATCACGAACATGTGATTTAAAATTTAAATAATCATTTTTTAAAATTTTTATAAAATCGTTTTTAGTAAAATTTTCGAAATCGTTTTTTAAATCTAAAGTTGTTTATTTTTATTTCTCTATCGGTTTGCTCTAATTTTTTCTCTAGTTGCGTTTTTAGTTCTTGCTTATCACAAACATCGTTTATCATTAATACTGGCACTAACATTGACGATCCTTCTTTTTTTAACCAGCGCGAATAAATAATTTTGTATATTGAAAATCGATTGCTCTCTATTTTTTATTTCATTTTTCAATTTAGTTTCAAGATGATTAATTAAACCGCTAACTTTTTCCCTGAAAATCAGTTTTTAATTCTTCAACTTTATCATTTATTACTGTTAAGACAATTTTTGAATAGCATCGCTGAAAATACTAAAATTTATTGCATCATTTAGGTTTTGCCGCATCACCTAGATTACAAATTCTCTTATTTAATACATCATAGTTTCCATCATCGTCGATATGGAATCCATCACCCTTAGGTCCTCTCAGATTACTTACTAGAACTAATTACCACTACCATTCGAAAAGTGGACCAAACTTATCAACACTCATAGCTACTATCAGATACAAAAGGTTGAAATAAAAATGGAAAATAATTTAAGTTATTGTAATCATTTATTTATTAAAATAATTTATCTCTTAATTCATATAACTCTTCTAATATTGAATTTATTTCATTTGAATGTGCTGTATTGCCCGCCTTTTGAGAAGCCAATAGTATTCTCAACCTATCGACCAGTTCGTTAGGATCATTCATAGTAAATTACATCTGGTTTTAAATTAGATAATATTATTCCACTGTCTGACCGTCGTTTTGCTTGAATTAATTATTTCATCTGTATAAGTTGTTCATCATCATCATCGCACAGAATTTGCTTTTTCTTTTCTTAAGTATTGGACAAATTATTATTATTATCTTTGTTTGACTGTGATTTTGTTTTTTTCTAAAGAAGAAAAATTAGACAATACTATTCCACTACCTGAGGCCGCTTGTTGTTGTTTGTTGTTGTTGATTAGCACTTTCATCGGTATTTAGTGGACTTCGTAGATTTCGGTTTTCTTCTCTTTAATAATCGAGAAATGATATTTTTTATACTTGTTGCCTCTATTTGATCTTATTTTTCCCGAAGACGAATAATTTAGATTTATGTACATTTGGTTTGCATTAAAATAAAAATAATAGTTTTCTAAATCATCTTCAGAATAAATATATGCATTAGGATTATTCATTAAATAATTAATTCATTAAAGTCCTCGTGTTCCTTCATATCGTATTCCATCAATAATTAAATCATCATCACCGTCAATATCTACAAGTTTATCACCGATTTTCCAAGAATCACCCTCAACATGTAACCCATAATTATGATCAATATGTTTAGTGCCTGTTATTAATTTAGAAAAATATTCTTTGGCTATTTTACCTGTAAAAATTTTTTTTCAATATATTATTTAGCAAGTTGTTTTCCTTCGGGGGTGTTTTTAATAAATTTCCTCAACCCGTAGGCCGGGTTTGATATTATTTTTTCAAAAACGTCTGATCTTGCTGGAGTAACAGCAGTTGTTTGTTGTTGTTGTTTCCATTTCTTCTTCTTTCCTCGTTCATTCATTCCGTTCCAACTGTTTCCATATCACTGTTATCATCATTCGGAATTTTGAGTTGCTCCTCTCTTTTAGATTTTGGAATGTCTAAAGTGCCATCATCGTATTCATAATCACTTTCAAAATCATGTTTTGTCGGGAGTAGATTAATTTTCTGTTTTCTTTTTAAACCCCTGAGGAGGGATTTACAACTCGGTAATTTCACAGGAACTGAATCAGATTCAATTTCGTTTTTAAATTAATTTTCGTGTTTCCGTTCAATTCTTTTAGTATTATCTTGTTCGGGTTCTTGTTGTTCTTCTTTTATTAGTTGTTTTTAAACGGTTCTGATACAGGTTTCAATTGTTTTTCCCACAATTCTTCCGTGTCAAATTGTTCTCGTTCAATCGATCTATGTTTATTTTTTATTATTTTTTTTTTTCTTAATTTATGTATTTCTTTAACTACATCGTCTTTTGTTTTGTTTTGAAACCAAGAATCATCAAATTTCTCCATGATGTTAACTCAACAAAACGTGTGACTACAATAATGAAATTCTAGCTAGTTTGTAGCTTTTATTTAAAATCCCTGTTATAAAAATATCAAAACCCGAACGATAAACGTCCATTATTTAAACTTCTATCCTTGTCAATCACTAAAAATTTATTTTTTCCCTCGATTCCAAACTTTGATACACATTTCTTTGAACCTGTTCAAATGACATGTCTATATTTACATGATCATTATATACATGGTGTAAATTTTTATCATCTTGTTTAAATAGTATTATCAAGTTTGCATTATCTCGTACTAATTGTTTTGGTATAAAACTATATGTTTGACAAATATAAAAAGTTGTCCAATCTTACAATGACGTCCCATTGCAAAATAATTTTTTATGTTTTTCTGGTCCATCGCAAATAACATCGTCAAAAATCATAATTGAATACGGTTTAATTTCACTAGGAAATGGAACCTCATCTTTATCAGAGAAAGAAAAATATCCTACTCCACTTATATTGTCCAAATACCACATTGTAAAAATTTATACTTTTGTTGAAATAAAGATTTTGAAAAAATATAAAACATTAGAGAAAAATAATCCTTTTGGCGAAATAATAATGTATTTAAAACTAAATTGGTTTTACCGCAGTTAGAAGGACCGCATATTATACATCTTATTGTATCAGGTAGTAATATCACCGTGTCGTTTTACTTTTTTGCATTTCACCAGATATTTCCTTCTACTAACTTATCCAAATTTAATATCGGTAACTTGAACAGTTTGTTTAATAAATTTCATTTTACCAGCCTCTTCTTTACTAATCCAACTGTCGTGTGATTCATCGGAATCCTAGCCAGCGTACTAAAACTTTATCACCTTTACGTCTTATTATCTTTTTCTATCAAATAAATATCGTTAAATTTAGTTTTACTTAATTCTTGTTGATAAAATCCACCTTGTACTATTTCTCCTCTATCGTCTTTCAAAATGTAAGTAACTGGAAATGTGGATTGTACTTTCCCATATTGTATAAATTTCATTTGCTCCATTTTGGTAAATAACCTTTTGCAAAAATATTACGAACTCTGCTTATTTCTGACTCGATTCCACCAACCTTAAATGATTGTTTTCAGGATAAAAATGTTTTTCTATCTGCATTTATAATTCTAGTTAATACTTTTCTTTCATTTTTACTATTTAACTTCAATTGGTCTCATTCCTATTGTACGGTGTACGGTATTATTATATTGTTTTACCAAATTAGGGTAAAATATTTAGCCAACAATAGTTACCTTGTACACTAATACGAAATCCACATTTTATTTTTCAATGTGCGATTCCAACGTTCTACGATGCTTGCTTTTAAATCAGAGAAAGATTTATAATGATTAATATTATATTTATTGAATAGAGATTGAACTTTCACATTAAACCATTCTTTTTCCTGCATCAGTTTGAATATGTTTCATTGGAAATTTGGATAAAAATCGGGGGTCTAATGCTAAGCGGCAACATCAGTAGCGCTTTTTTGATTTTAACGGAACAGCTATTGCAAATTTGGAAAAACAATTAATCATTGTCATTATATATTTATAACCTTTATTACATTTAGAATAAGGTATCATTTTCAACTAAATCCGCTTGATATAAGTCTTTTAATCCCTTCAATTCTACATATCGTCGAGGAAAAATTTTTACGTGCTTGTCTGTGCAGTTCTTTTGCTATTTCCTCTTTTACACTCATAGCTGATATGAAAAAGTAAATAACACTAATTTATATTTATAAAGAATAAGTGCAAGGTAAAATAGAAAGAAAACATTTTTTTTTTCAAAAGCACACACATTTATTTATTATACACAATTTTTCACCATAGTTACAAAAGTAAACAGTCCTTTATTTTCGGTTGTGGACCATCATTTTCACAAAGTCTTGGAAAAAAAATGTTCTTGACAACGTAAGTGATTTTTAATATGTTCCTTGTCATTTTTCAAATAAACAGGTAACTTATCAATAAATACAATCAATGTTAACAATGTGATTTAATATATATTCTTTTTGGTAGATATTCTAATTGATCTTTTGACAAATTTGTGTAACCAATTGTGGAACAAAGTTTGATTGCTGTATTTATTTTTTTCCAAATTTTCCTTAACATATTTTGTAATTCTTCCACCAATTTAAAAATTGCATGTACATTTATATATGCGCAATTTGATGGAATTATGACTAAAACACACATGGCTTCAATATATCTACATTCATTTGTTTTCTTAAATTACATAAACTAGGACAATTGAGATTTTCAAGATTTAAACTACTTCAACATTGAATTCGGATAGCAATTTTTTTTGTAAACGTTTTCTTTTCAGTGCCTTTTACATAAATTTTACCTTGTATTTTTTTATATTTTTAAAAACGTCTTTCAATTCAGAATAGTGTTTAACACCAGAAACTCCATTGTAAACCGTGATGTTGTTTCTCTAACCAGTTGACTTGTTTTTGTAAATGTGTAGGGAGATTGTTTAAAAATTACAAGGTGGTTGAAACAACAACTGCAGTTGGTTACACTTGCTCGTCCGTTGATATTAGAGCAAGCTCTTTTTATGACAAAATCGTTGATAATATTTTTGAATCCTTGGAAATCCCAGTTATAAAACTCCATCCTATAAAACAAAAAATTAAAATAATATATTTTAAGTACTATATTGGTAATTTAAATCTTTTCCAAAATTCACCATCAATAGTATTAATTTGTTTTTTTAAATTCAGTCCATTTATCAAGATCCATATAAGCGAAATTATGTTTATTATCTTTATTTACAATACAAATTTGAACTTGGTTTTGCCAGCCGCTAACAACTACTTTCATATCTCCTGTAACAATAAAAGTTTTACTGTAAGAATACTCCATATTACCTGTTCAGTTCAACAAGTAGAATGAATATGAACTAAATATTATCACTCAAGCATTATTTAACCAATAACAGTAGCAGTTCATTGAAACTAAAAAAAACCAACTACATTTTCATTTTCATTTCTTTAAGTAGCCATATTAAATCGTTTAAATTTTTGAAAAATGATCTTATTTATTGGAAGATTTTTATATATTGATACATAACAATAATCATTGTGTTCTGAAAAGTCTATAATTCTAAGATTATCATAAAAATTGACTCTTAAAAAATCTATTGTAACACTTCGTAATATATTAATATCTTAATAATCTAGAGAAAAACACTAAATTCAGTATCACCTACAAATATTGCATAATTTGTAATACACCCATCCTTAACATAACAATTTTCCCCTTTTTTATAAAATATATGTAAACCATTTATGTAAATGATTACCTACGTAAGCTACAAAATCTGAAGAAATTTGATGTGAATAAATTTGACCCCAAATACAATCTAGATGCATAAAAAGAAACTACATGCGCACAATCTTTATTTAAAGTTTTATTAAGAATAACATTACTTTTCCAAGAAAATATTGCATGTTTTTTTTTCAATACAGTGTTTCTTTACAAAAATAGATACCAAAAGTAATCGTTTTCTATAAAATAAACATCTTCATATGAAAGGTTAAGCAATATTTTAAATTTTAACTCAAGTGGAAGTGAAGAAATATAATGGTTTATTAAATCACTCATTACTATTCACAAGGTTGGCGACTTTGAGACGGTATAAGTTTCACACAACTCGTCTTTCATTAACACACATGAAAGTTTTCCACTCACGTTGCACTTGGCTTTTTCAAAATTTGATTTAAACACTTCTTCAAAATTCAGCTATTCTTGTTCTAAAACGATCTCTGTCTCTTGCAATTTGTTCCCATTCGGATTTTCTATCTTCATACTCATCTAACATATAACATTTACTGACTACAGGATTGGAAAATGATAACTGTTCTATAATCAAGTCAATCAGTTATAATCATCATCATCATCATTTAAAATTATTATGTCTCAGTCCTAAATTCAGTATCAATTAACAGAAAAAATATTTTTTAAACTTTTTTCCAATTATCAATATCTAATATGAGAGTTTGATTGTTTAATTCTAAAACAACTTTTGTTTCATTTAAATGTTCTCGCACAAAAAACTTTAAACACATTGGTAAGTTGAAATAGCCTTTCTTTAGGAAGTTCCATATTTAATTACCTGTATTAACACACACACACAAAAAACTAAATAATCACTATATGAAATGTTGTTCGTTACTAATGATTTCGTTCACAAATAACTCGGTTTTATACTAAAATTATGACGTCATTCTTATGAATCATGACTTATAATATTTTTAACCAATCATATCAATCCTATAATGTATACTTATATAATAATAACATATTGTTAATCACCTGATATCTCTGGGCGCATGACTTAATCACACTGGTATTTCCTGTGCTGATGCAACAAACAACCTTGCACTGCTGGCTAACACTTACTCCTCAGCTTATATAGAAACCTCAAGGCTGTATCACACGTTGCATAACTACACTTGTTTACACACTTCGTCGTCGAATCCATTACCATAGTGAATAAATACTTATTATTATGCTGTTGCAACAAACTTGCGCGCGTGGCTTAATCACTCTAGTCATCCGCTCTATTATTATTAATGAATGATGGAAAACTCCAGATGGAAAAACTACTTCCTGCCCATGTTTTGTACCAACATACAATATCAGTAATACCACAAACTATTACAATGATCTCATATTTGACGTCATAAGTAAACTACGTATAGCCGTGTGTTGTCGCAGTTGTATGACGACACAAGCCTTATGACGAAATGTCCTTACAACTCAAGGTCGAGGTCATCGGGTGACCTTGAAATCCAAGGTCAAGGTCATCGGGTGACCTTGAAATCCAAGGTCAAGGTCATCGGGTGACCTTGAAATCCAAGGTCAAGGTCATCGCGTGACCTTGAATGCCAAGGTCAAGGTCAACGACCGACCTTGTCGGGGTCAACGACCGACCTTGCGGGGTCAACGACCTGAGTAGGCGGGAGAGGGGGAGGTCATTGACCTCTGTGGGCGAGGGGGGGTGGAGGGGGGAGGGGGGGATTGTTGATTCCGCATTCCTAAGTGATGACGTCATGTGACCTTGTGTTCTAGAACATACATTTCCTCTCCTACTCCTATTGAATATCAGATACTTCATAGATATGTCTATTTTCAACGGCTCCTAAAATTAAACACTCTTAAAACTAATAATCAACACTGGAATATATTCCATTTTCATGATTTCTAACTCAGACTCAAAGTCCAACGTCTTAGACCGATTGGCCATTGGCACTCCCAATAACTGATCTACTTGAAAATAACGAGACTATGTTTAAATAGTAATGTTTTAGGATCCTGAAGTTTAAGAGTGACACTACGCAATTGTATAAGTAACAGTGGAACACGTCACAGATTACTCTGTAACATTCTATAATATACGTATAAATAGTTGCAATAATTTCAGTTATACAAGTATCTTATTACAGAGTGAAGAAATGCCAAATCATTCGTACTTAATGAAAACACTCGTATGATGGAACCATACATATTTTAACCGGAAGTAGACATGATTACAGTAGATATCATTTAACTAAGTGTTCCTTGCTAAAATACAATTTGCGTTCCTTTTACACAAATAAATTAATTATAATATGTAAGCAATTAAGAAAGGTTTTCGTAAACAATAAGTACCTTATAAATTGTGCAAACCAGATTCAAAATGCCTGACATTATTATCAATACGTTTTGGGTACAGAAGTATTTATGAACAAGCGAAACGCCAATTTAACGCTAATTTAAATTGGCGTTTCCGGAGTGGATTGGCGTTCGGTTGGAGAAACGTATCCGGAGCGGTGATACGTTCTCCAGAGAGTATCAATGCTTTCGGAGAACGTATTAATAAGGATTTATTTTTTAGATTAATCATCCTAATGAAAGATATGAAAGTAATTAATAATCAAACAAACATTAATTTTCCGTTTATTTTAATTACGTTGTTATTTTTATTAATATTTTATATATGTACTGTTGCAGTAATTTTAATTATTGATAAAACTAGGATGCAAAACTACGTACTTTGGATGTCAACAAAGTAGTGAGAGCAGAAACTATGATCTACGGAGATCTATGATCTCGTATAAGCAATAAACATAATGTATAACATAACTTATAATACATTACAATACATAACTCACTGTAGATCCTACTGTTGGTGCTCTCTCCCTGAGTCTCACATCGTGTTCCTTGTTCGGAGATCTCCGAGTTGCTGAGATTAGAGTGACTTTTGCATATAATACTGACCAATCCAAAACATTCATTTCAAACCTTTCTTTCCTTGTTTCCATGGATACAAGTCAATGTAGATGGGTTCTTCTGTTAGGAATATATTAGCTCGATCCTTTTCACAAAAGTCCTATATATTTATTTCCAAGCAAGTGACGTTCTTTTACAATTTTAAAAACACTAAAATTATATTTCTTTGTATGTTACACCGTAGGGTAGTCTAGGTACCAAACATTTTTACAAGTATAAGTAAAACAGCCTGGTGTTTTACAAAATTGATGAAATCTTTCCCTCAAAAATGAAATTGATGTCAGCCACAACTAGCTTTGTTGCGTGTCGCAATAAAATACCAACAAAGAAGTAAGAAAAATAAAATATCTTTATAAAAATAATTTTTCTCACTAAAAACATTCTAATCCAGCTGTCAGACACGTAAGTGATAGTTATATTACCCATTTTCAGCCAAGTATTTGTTACCGATAATATCAAACATTCTAGTTTTATATTTTTTAAAGGGTGTCCTACGAAACTTTAAACCTGTAAAATCATTCTTTGTTAAAATAAACTAGTATAATAATCTAATCTCTATCCTTGGTCATTAAAAGTATTAAGCGTGCCCTAGTCTGATATGTACTAAGTGCTCGTATCAATTAATTAGGACTACACAACCCTGCAGCAAACAAAGGTTTTGATTGGATAATTCTATTACATTACTTCTCAAACGTGTGTTTTTTTTATTGTAACTCACTATAATACGAATAAAGGCTTTTAATCTCACAATTAGTCATGAAAAATTGTGTCTTCACCAAGTATTAATTTACAAAAGGATATTAGTGGTGGATGATGTATTACTAAATTATTACTGTAAATAGTAAAAGGTTTTTTAACTTGAGAACATGGTTACATTACACTTATATTAACAGTAAGAACAGCTTTTTTATACAATGTCACTTTTATCCAGGTTTTCTCTCCCATACGAAATATAATCGCAGAAATATACTTTAAATACGAAAATATAATTATATTCATTATTGCCTATAGGCATATACATTAGACAGTAGAATATATTATAAAAAAGTTTTTTTTTATACTATTACAAATATCAGATAGCGACCTTTACATTGAATACACGTAGTGAACAAAATCATTAACGGAGGTTTTTCTCAATGTAACTTCGAAGAGAAAATGGCTAAATATCTGCGGGAGAATATATAAACCTATCTGTAATCTGAACAGTTAGTGGACTTATGGTTTCACGTTGCAGTCCTAAGTCACCTTCAGAGTACTTCTACTGCTTAACAAACTTTATTTAGAGACTTTTATTAATCTTCATTCTTCTATGATTCGTATGTGGACACTTGGATTTGTGTAGACCTTTCGATATGTGGAGGTTCAAAGTTGAGCTTAACTGTATGGAAGGCGATTTTCATCAGTAGACGAGTTAGGTTTAGAAAGATTCTTTTCGCCACCGGTTTCTCTATGTGTTAGGTCGTATCTTTCAAGTTTCTGAATGTTTGGAAATCAATTGTTGTTCCTGCCTTTTCCGTTTAATCATTTTACTTTGCGGTGGTAAGTTCCTATACTTGGTAGCATACATCGAGAAAGAATTCAATGCTCACGGCTATAACTGCTGTGGACCTGGGAACAATTCCCAAGCACCACCTATGTCACTACATTAGCATTTTTATTTCGCATAACTCAGCTTATATACCACACTGGATGATTGTATAGGGTTTTAGCATTAGACTTAATAATTCCATTACTTTTTAAATATTTCAATAATAACAACGAAATAATGTATTTTGAATTGGCACTCCACTTTAGAGCTTATTCTTTGTTGCTTGGTAGCTTAACGAGAGTGAAGTTACACTCCTTATATGTAAGAAATGAGAAATTAGCACAGATATTTTATAATATTTGTGTAATTATTTGCATGTAATTTTAATAGGCTTCACTGAGGTTGCATGTAAAATTTCAACTCTAAACCTCATTTTGTTTTCGAAATGTCCTGCGGACAGTTTAAACAGTGAATTATAAACGAAATAAAAGTTAATAAGGACAGATCTACGTGAACAAAAGGGAAATCGAGCTTACTAAGTGATAGGCTACTATAACTCTCAGCCTAATACCATGGCTGGACAAGTACCATCATATAAGTCACTCTTGTCCATGTAAAAACCCCATGCAATATGTTTAACCGTACTTAAATAAAATTATTAGTTACCAAGCGCAGGGACTACCCCGTAGGTGTGCAATGGAGTCATATATTGCCAGTAACTTTTAACATTGACCGCAATATATTATAATTTCTGTTTACTTCCTGAATAATAGTGTCATTAAAATCTCTCATTATAGTACACAGTTTGTTGACATTTTCGTTAATTTACCTATTTTATTGTTTATATCTTGAATGCATGTAAGAACAAAAAATATTTGCTAACGCTCCGCCAAATCCGTTCGATTGCCATGTACTTATATCAAACACAGTAAACGCAGCTATATTTGAAAAGCTGATATTATGAGAGTGTTGAGTTTAGCTCCTGTTTACCTTTCTCCTACGTGCAGCAACTGAAATTAAACGTATTTCACACAAAAAATTTTAAGTGCAATCAAATACAAAACAGTAAACAGCAATGGCTAGAAGGGATAATTAAGTGGTTCGTTTTCGTCGCCGACTCGGGTTAGATCCCTTTAGACGAACATAACTCCAGATTTCAGGTCTCTAACAGCATCAAATTTCAGATGATTCAAGAAAGAGGAAGGTAAATTGATGCTATATTTTACATGAACATTGAATAAGACCTTCCCACCATAGCTGTTTTATGTTTAGAACACTCGGTAGATCAACCGTGCTTCGGGATCGGTGCAGTAAATTGTGCAACTGATGAGACAACGAGAATACTTCTTCACATTTATTATTGCAATAATTTTGGTAGTATGGGTGTCTGATGACGAATAGATGCTGGAAGTTAATTTCAAACTTTTTCACTCATTATCGCCAACTGTTTTTAAATCCCTTCAGACGAACACAACTCAGATTTAAGAAGTCTGCAACAGCATCAGATTGTAGACGATGCACTAAGAGGAAGTTGAACTGGAACTAACCTCAACATACATCTTGAATGAGCCCTTTCCACCATATCTGAGTTATGAAAGACTAGGTGCTCCATTGTGGTTTTAGATCTTGTCAGTCAACATCGTAGTGCTCTCAGTTATGCACCTGAAGGCACATGGTGCGTTATGAAAATAATGAGCATTTTTCTGGAAAAATTTATTTATTCATCCGATTGGTTCAAATGGTCAAACATACTTCAAAATAGGCTCCAACATCATCAATACACTTGCGTATACAACGCTACCATGTCTGGAAAGTGTTTTTGGAAATTCTCGACTAGAATGAATCTCAGTGACGAAAAAACTTCAGCTTGGATGTTCCCCACTGGATCCCAGTGCTTTCCCTTCAGCTCTCTCTTCAGTCGGTGGAACAAAAAAATATCACACGGAGCTATCCACGGGGGTCTTGTTCTGGGTAGAGTAATGGGGTAACGACCAAGGCCGTATGGCTGGGGGAATTTTTGAGGTAGAGTTGGAAGATGACTTTAATATCAGGCCTGATGTGGGCGATCCGGCGTTTCAGTCTCGAGTGCCTCCAGATAAAAGACTGCGTCGACAGTTTTTCCTTGCGGTTTAAAAAACTCAAAATGGACGATTCCTCTAACGTCAAAGAAGACTATCAGCATTATTTTTATACGAGACTTGCTCATGTGCACTTTTTAGGATTCGGAAGAGGATTGTGTGGACTAGGAGCTCTGCCTTTTGGATTTTGGATTTAAATATGTCCTTATGATTTTGTATAACACAAATTGCTAAAGAAGATGTGTGCTTCAATTATTCAGGCAATAGTTCACTCCGGCAGGGTGGCCTCTCGATTTAGAAGTTTAGCTGACGCATTATTCTCCAAAACGACTTATTTTATTTCGTCATGAACCAGAAATTTCATTATTATCCATAACAAAGACGAATTTTAATATTTAAATGTGGTATTAGAATCTAATTATGCATTCCTAAATATTGTAAATGTTAAACTGGTCCGTTATTATCTCATGTATTATGAAAGAGCTCTGGCATGAATTTCTGTAACTATTTGAATGCGTTAAAACTTCTAGAACAAATGTAGGTCACTTTTGGTATTTGTATTGTTTTTAATTTTTGAAATATATCAATTAACAAAAAAAATAATTATTTTTTTTATATCCTAAATAAAAATAAATGACTAATATCAACACATTACGAATTTTTTGCTTACTAGCAATTCTAGAAAGATTATTGTAAAACACAAATTAGAAAATGCTTCTCATAAACAATATATACACATTTTTGATAAAATTACTTAAAAATTCCTAATATCTATTGGTGTCCGGTCTGTACGAATATTGTAAACTGATTCTCCCTTGTACTCTTTGGGTACTAAGAGGATTATAATAGCACCAAACACGAATCAGTAGCTTTTACGCAAAACATAACAATGCAGTGTATTAACTATATTTAATTTGTACTTCTGTTAGCATTACATATAAAACTATTCTGGTGCTTTGTGCTTTGAATAATAGCTAAAACTAGATTGTAAAGTGCTTTGTGTAAAGAAAATTAGTGAGTAAATTTATGATTTATATTATATATGATTTATGATTTATAAACTCATCCTTGTAAGTCCAGGTCCTTGTCCTTCTTCTGGTCATCACATCGTGTTCCTTGTGCTACTTCTGTGACTATCTGTGAGTTGAGCAAAGTTTGAAAAATGCAGCAACATAACACTTTAGAATTATTTTAAAACATTAAATTGTAAATTTTACGTTGTTTCCATGGATATAATATAATATTTTGTGTAAACTGCTGCGTACGTTTCACCTGTCCCTTATATTGCTGACGTCACGACTAGACTACTAATAAAACTTAAACGCTTGTTATCTGATCACCCAAAACACATATATTTTATGGACACAAACAGGAGAATAAAACTTAACTATAAAAATTCTAATAAGATTTTTTTCCCCGTTTTCTGATATATGTGCTACATTATTAGTGTTTGGATGCAATATCCAGGGACACTGTTCGACATGACATGTTATACTATTGCTAATTATTCTACATTAGTTTATATTATAAACGCAAACTCTTTTGAAGACTTTTGGATGTGTATTAATCAATTTAACACTATTGCGCAAATTGTAACTAAACTTAAAAAGACCATTACTTAGGTACAAAGAAAACTTGTGCGTATTTGTATTTTAATGTATTCTTTAAAAATTGTTATATTATTTTAATAACTTAAATATAAATTGAATTTTAAAATTAACAAAGTAGTATTTCGCTGCTTACCGTGTGACAGGACGCAGTGTATTAAGGTATTTTGTATTTCAATATATAAATATCATAAGTCATAGTAAGATGAAAATTGTAATTGTAAGTACAATATATTATTTATATAAATAGCAGCAATGTATTATTAAACCAATCTACATATTCTGCTATCTTATAAAATACTTATGTTTAGCTTGTTGGATATTTTCTCTTAGAGTATTTAATAGGCAAGTATCTCAATAGGTAATAAAAGTTACACTTTAGATAATCCTGTACATGCAATAGTAATTAACTTCTTATAAATTAATGAAATTAGAGGCTCACAAAGAAGAGTAATATTCAGATATATTCTTTTCTCCAAAAAAATTGTATTTGAGTGTTAAACCACAAAGGAAAACTCATTAAAATTTTACCATTAATATCTTTTAAATATAATTGCATTTTATATCAAAATATTTGAAACCATCTTTTCATTAATTAATTACGGTTCCAGTTTTCTTGTTAATGAAATTAATTGTAAATCTTACAACGCATAATGTCCAAAATTTTAAACGTATATAATTTTCTTGTTTATAGTTTTTATACGTCAAATAAATTTAAGAGATTACAGATTATGGCGTTGATTGTGAAACCCACTTGAACACATCTTTCGTTGAAAACATCATAATCCTGAAGGATTTGTCAAAGAAAAAAAACCGTTTTTGAAGTATAAGTTCTGAAATCATGTTTAACACACCAAATATTTGAATCAGCATGGTAATTTTACTACTAATTTATAACGTAAGATTAGAGAAGGCACGTCCTACTGATGTTGTTGTACTAGTCATAAACTAAATATTATTATGCACAAACGTGCAAGATTATGACAACCATCTAAGGCAGTAACCGGGTCAGTTCGGAGCTTATTGCCAGACAGGATATCCTTAGGATGCAAGCCAATCCGTCCCAGTATTAAACCACAAAACAAAAACCTCAAACGTTAGTCTAGGTCTAATTCCGTAGATATAAAGCAAATGTAATAGCTTCAGCTGAAGACCAAAAGACCCTACGATCGGAAGCCTGCCCTATATTAAAACTATATTCCCCTGGCAACAAACCTTTCTAGTCGTGGTCCCCTAATGTGTCACCTGTCAAGAACAACATTAGGAACTTGACTTGGCATCAACTCGCTGATAGAGCTTCCTCGACAAAAAAGGACCGATGGCCCACCATTATGCCCTCTTCCAAATGTGACCAGGGCAGCCTGGGCCGGGTTAACACAAAAAACAATTCTATCACACCAGTTTACTGCTCTCTTTAGGGTTGTATTAAGGTTATTAGACGTCACTGCCATTTTACATTTACCAGTCACAAGAATTATCATGTTATCCCATCTATGCGAAAAGACCTCTACTGTTACAGGCCTAAACATCTCGTCCACAACAACGAGAAAGGACGCCATCCTGAAGAGAGCCTTAAGTGGTTCTTTCACTGATCCTTTCACCCCAAATAGTGGGTTCAACGTTTCTACATAAGTATGAATTTAAGATTTAAATATTTATGCACTGTTGAATTTTAAATGTAAATGAAAGTTTTAGTTAATTAATTCTGGAAATATAGAGTCTGGAAAAAGTGAGAAAAATTATAACGGTAATGTTTCAATGTATTAGATTCCAGACACATTTTTTATTACTTTCTCGGTAAAAAGGATATTAAACTTACCAATTGTTCATTGCTAAAAAGTTCTCTTGGATTCTAAAACATGCTGACAATTGTTTTCATTATTTGATAACAAGGAACTCAGAGCGGTTTTTATCGTTTAAGTGGGATTTTGTAAAAGAAATAGTAAAATAAATGTTATTTATTGAACACTCTATGGCTTCAACGACTTAAAATTAACAAAACTAACAGAATTACACGTATGTAAATGTTTAGAGCTTATAAACACTTGTACTGACTATTAATAAGTTATTTATTTCCTGATGTGATTAAAATGCTAGTCTCATAACTAAAACAAGTAATAGGCGACTTATAATATATAATAAATGAATGAAAAGTACAATTCGCTGGAGAGTTCTAAAATTTATTTTTACTGTTAAGAAATTTACTTTATAAAGAAGTTGTATACTGGAGTCATTCTGGTATTGTTGTACTTTACGAAGGTGTCCTTTCAATTTAGAAGTTCATTAGACACATTTGTATACGAATTGTTTATTCTAGTTTACCACGACACACAAGTTAAATTATTATTAGTGATAGCAAGAATACTATTAGAAGATCAAAATTAAAATCTAATTAAGAAGTTTTATTACTGAATAATTTTAATTTACCATGTCTTATCTCTTGTACTGTCGATGCGTGCTCTGGTGAATGTTTACGTAACCCAACGGAATTAGTTAAAATATTGTAGACTATATCTTTCTTTAAAATTATTTGAGACCTTATTTTTATATTTGAGTTTTTAAACATAAAAGGTGGTTGTAGTTGTGAATTACTAATGTTAGTCAGATAACGTTACACTAATTTAAACTAAACATAGTATTTAGCCAACAAAAAACGTCCAAAAAGTTGCTCAAAGACGTACGTTAGAACATTCTTCTCGTAAAATATTAAATATTTGTTATCAACTATAGAAAAACAGTTCCAAAACTGCTGTGAAGGCTTCGCAGAGTCCTGAACAACATCACCGGAGCTGTAGGAAGGAAGCACCACTCCACTTCGGTCCTGATAGACGTGAGCAAAGCCTTCGACAAGGTGCGGCACTAGGGACTGCTATTCAAGCTGTCATCGTCTCCATTGCCTGGCAGGATTTTCCTGCTGCTCCGCAGCTATCTCCACTTCCGGACCTTCTCCGTCAGCGTTGCCCGATCCACCTCCACGACCCGCCCAGTGACATCTGGTGTGCAACAGGGATCAGTCCTCGGCCCGATCCTGTACCTGTGGTACACAAACGACTTTCCGGTCGTTCCAAAAGTGCAGCTCTCCCTGTACGCGGACGATGCGCTCCTCACGGCCACTTCTGCCAACCTGAGGATGGCTAGGTTCCACATCCAGCGGCAGCTGCGCCTACCGGAGCCCTGGTTGACCAAGTGGAGGATCAAGGTCAACGTTGACAAATGTGAAGCCATAAACTTCACAAGGACAAGGAGACAAGCGGACGGCCGTCACCTGTCACTCAGCGGCGACGACATACCGTGGAAGACTTCAGTAAAGTACCTGGGGGTACTCCTGGACTCCAAGCTGACCTTCACACCTCACGTCAAGAGGATCTGTGGCCAAGCGAGGAAGGGCTTCGGCAGCATCGGCCCCCTGCTCAACTCCACGAAGCTACCGACCAGGACGAAGGTCCTGCTCTACACGGCTCTGATACGACCAATACTCACATATGCGGCCCCAGCATGGTGCCACCTCACCTGCAAGACCGCAAGGAGACAGTTGCTCGCTTTCTAGAGCGTGTGTCTCCGGCGGGCCACTGGGTCGCCCTGGTTCGTGAGGAAACACACTGTAGTCAGGGCTTTGTCCAACGTCCCTACCATCAGGAGCTTCGTAGAAGGCCTGACATCGAGCCTTGAGGAAGCTGCAGAGTCCTCACAGTGGGATCACATCCGTGAGCTTCGCGCCCAGGAGGTCCCCAACTGCGTCTTCCCATGGATGACTGATGACATCGACTACAACTTCGACTGCACCTCGACACTTCACCCCACTGACAGGTAGCGAAAGCTACTAGGGCTTTGACCCTCGAGACACAAGGCAAAAACCTAACCGGCAGAGGCCTTAAAAGATGTGGGGGATCCCCTCCCCCCCACAGTCACAGTGACTTGACTTGACTTGACATTTGGAGGTTTTAGAGAAGATAGCTGTAAACTGATTATTTCTGTATACTTAGAGTACTGAAGGGATTTAAAACCATTTATTACAAATTATTTCTGCTTGCCCATAAAAACACAAACTGAATAAACAAATTTTAAAATTTATTAAATTTTAAAATCCTCTTAATTTTTAAAGCGTTACTATCACAAAGCGACTATTTAACTGTTTTGCTGTGATTATTATTCGATTGCTTTGGGTATGAAGAATAGTTGGAGTAAACACTTAGAATTTGTAAATAAATAAAGTAACTCATCTATAAATCCTTGTATAACAATTTTATGGTTAGTTTTACTGTAATAACATGTTGAAAGTACCTTCACCACGGTGCAGTTCTAGGAAGGAACTGACATCAAAATGGATAGAACCTGCTTGACGTGTCTCTCAGACACATTCATGTTAATAATTCTCTTAGTAATCTTTATACTTGTTATCAAATATGTACGAACCGACTTTGAATATTTTTATTTTTTATTGAAAAGTGTTTTTTAAAGTAGCTGGATAAGGAAATAAAAACATTTAGAATAGAAATGTTATGTTAAAACCACATTTACCGATGTAAGTAAATGGTTTTATTTCTTATCTTAGGATAAGAAGCTTAGATAATTACACCTAGGACCTGCAGATAAGGACCTTTGCGCTGCTTTTGTAGTGGTAGGATATTTTGGATGGGTAAAATTAGGGGAAGATGTTGCTTCTGTTGAGGTTCATGACGGAGGATTTAGAGGACTAATGAAAAAGCCTCTACATTGAAAGCAGGTAGGGACTGGCACACCCTTTTGTCTAGGCTGGCAAGAACCTTTGCCTCTTAGTTAACAGACTCCAAGGGTCATCTCCCGCAGTAAAATAAACCTATCGAATTACCCTTGCACCACAGAATTATGACATTTGAAAAACAGGATCTTTGGTACACAACTTATTGTTACGCTATCTAAATATACATAATAAAAGATTTTTCTCGCTTTCAGATCGTTTTGAAATAGCACTCCCTTTATTATGTCGTAACGTACATATTCAATACAGTTATCTGAGTTTCTGTGTGAAACAATAGTGAATAGCACCAACACAATGTAGTAATCTTCACTTTAAAAGTAACTAATCTTAAATCTTTAGGTTACGCCATTTTTGAACTTTTAAATTAAAAATTCAAGTATCTTAACCGTTATATTTTCCTAAACTAGAAAGATATTGATTGCATTCAAGAAAAAACATTAATTCTGCAGTGAATTCTAGGTTATACTGATATTTTTATTTAAATTAAAGTACTAACAAAGAAGATTTTTATACGAATCATTATACTTTCGACTAGGTTCAGATTATTGTTGCTATGCAAAAACAGAAGCATTCGAACTCGGGCCCGTGAGGTCATAAGCTGAGACAGAATTACTCATCTACGGTAGTATATGTCTACTAAGCACATTCTGGTAATTATTTCTTCAGCATGTGCCCAATATGTGCAAATAAACCGCTTGCGTTAACAATTGATATTATTAATATTGATATATAATGCAAAATCCTCACCATTAAACGAAAAGTAAAATTTAGTTAGAGCGAAAAGTTATTTGAAAATATTAATGGAGTCTAGTAAGGAATTACTAACTGTAATACTTGGTTCGACTGGACTTTGCTTATTGTATTATGGAAGAGTACGAAAAAATTAGATAAATTATTGTTTGTTTGCTAAACTGTTCAAAGTTATATGAATGTAATGAATGTATGAATGAACATGTAAGCATTTAAACATACCTTACTTAGGCGTTTTAAATGTGTCCAGTTAATATACACTACTTTGAACTCACTGTATATTTAGCCCACTACAGAATACCAAAAAGCTGGCTGAGTTAAAAGTAAGAAAATGGTTTTCTCAAACAATTATACGTTCATATCAACTGTGTTAACTAGATCCAAAATTCATAACGTCATTTCAAAATATTCGGAGGAAAAAAATTAATCCAATATACGTTTACGTTTTGGGTACAGATAGATTTAAGGACAGTCCAAAAATCAAATTTATCAGAAAACGTACCGTTGGGATTAATTTTATATAGTAGTCACCCTTATGCAAAATATAAAAGTCTTAAAAAATTAGCCAAAATTTAATTTCTGTTTATTTTAAATCCTTCTATTATACTTCAATATTATTTATTTCTAAACACTTACGCATGCACAATTGTAGTAATTTATGTTGGGATTAATTTTCTATGAAACTAGGATGAAAACTACGTTCTTTGGATGTCAACAGATAGTCAGAGCAGAAACTATGTCTTATAAACAATAAAAATAACTCACTGTAAGTCCTAGTCCTTGTCATCTCTCTGAGCCTCACATCGTGTTCCTTGTTTGGTTGTTCTCCGAAGTGCTGCGATTAGAGTGACTTTAGAATATAATACTGAACAATACAAAACATTAATTATGGACCTTTCATTTCTTGTTTCCATGGATATAATTTAATTTCGATGTGTACTTCTGCTGGGATTAAACCAGCAGAAATCTTTAAATAAAGTTGTCAATATGTATTCCCAAGCAAGTGCCGTTCTTTTTAAAATTTAAAATAATAAAACAAGATTTTGTTGTATTTATTTTCTAGTCTAGGGGCCATGCATTTAAAAGTAAACAAGCAGCCTTGAAATTCGTGAAATTGTAATTATTCCCACCAAAATTAAACTTATGGTAAGCCAAAACTAGTTTTGATGCGGGTCGTAATGAAAGAGCTACACGGAAGTAAAAACATATTAAGCGATATGTGTAACAAAGATATTTGTTTCATTAAATAATTTTTATCCGAACCGTCAGCCAACGAGATGTAAAGATTAAATTAGCCATTTCAGCTAATTATTTATTACTGATATTATCAAGAAATATATTTTTTATAAAGTGTGGCCTACGAAGATTTAATCCTAATTTACGAGAGTATTAGAATAAATAACTTATTATTTAACCTATTTTTTAATAGAGAATAGATTGATAATCTTACATTGCATCCCACAGTTTCTACGTTGGTTATTATTTGCCCATTCGGTCAATAATTAATATTTTAACGGTGAAAAGAATCAACTATACACAGTCATTAATTTTAAAATGTTCGACTCAAATAAAATAAACATAAAACTTAATTAAAAAATGTCCTTCCTTTATTAAAAATATATGTTCCACAATATTATTTTATCAATTTATATTTCTGCATTAAAAAAAAATTACAATTTTATTTTTTATGAAACAAATTTATTTAAGTTGAAGGTATAAAGTAATAAGTTATTTCTATAACTAAATTACTTTAACATGTAATGTATTTTCCGTTTATGGAAATGATTGAATATAAACTATATGAAGTAATACATTATGAATTTTAATCCTAAGTCAGCTAGCTTCAACACTAAGTTCAAATCATTTCAAAAGTTTACCCTACTTCGAAATGCATGAAAGATGTCTCTCAGACATATTTAAGTAAATAATTCTCTTAGTAATCTATACATGTGTTAGTAAATATTTGTAAACGGATCTCAAAATATTTATACTTTTTAAATAAAGACAATCTCAACTGATTCTATCTGCCCACTTAGAGTACTGAAAAGATAAAAAACCCTAAATCACGAGTTTTTTTCTTTTTGTCTACAAAACATACTAGCGTTAATGTTTTATTATGATAATAATCTTCGCCAATCAAGAAATAACCTGTTTTGTAAACTTTCTTAAAATGAAATGATTTAATATTTATTTCGTCATAGAAACACAGATCCCAACATATACACATAAACAAGAAATTATCTCCACATATGTGTAACCTCTGTGTGGAGATCGTGCTGCGATCAACAGCATGAGTATTATACTAATTGATAGTATAAGTGCATAAGTATAAGTACATACATGATAGCTACAACAAAGCTAATGCTTTTGTTATAGCTAATAATAAGAGAAATGATTATGTGATGATGAATGATTTGTAAATAATAATAGATATGAACTTAATTTTACCCCAAAGAAAAAGATTATATCGATAACAGCTTATTAGAAGACTGGGAACCTCTCACACACTTATACCCTCACACTACACAAACAACATAATCTCTCTCTCTCTCTCTCCTCCCCCCCCCCCCTCTCTCTCTCTCTCTCTCTCTCTCTCTTTTTTCTCTCTCTCTCTCTCTCTCTCTCCCTCTCTCTCTCTCTCTCTCTCTCTCCTCTCTCTCTCTCTCTCTCTCTCTCCTCTCTCTCTCTCTCTCTCTCTCTCTCTCTCTCTCTCTCTCTCTGTGTGTGTGTGTGTGTGTTTTTTTTTCTTGTGAAGGAATGCATTAATTTTGATATAGTGTAGGTTTCCAGAAATCGACAACAATAAAATTATTCGTTTCTGTTTATCTTTTTATTTTTCTATTCATTTACTTTTTTATAGCTCTTAAAATAATGTTTCTTGGGCACTCTTTAAGCATATCCCGCATGATGTCTTACTTCTTATAGCCATAAAACCTCATATACTAGAATTTGATGCATCTTTGTCATGTCATTCCATTACCATAAACTGATTAAATTCTTACTTTACACTGCTTGAATTTAGTTAATATGCATCCAAACAGAGTATGTTTACTATTAGTTATTTTTAGTTATCTTTAAATCATACAATTTTAATTTTGTTCTAATATTTACATTATATATTAGTATTATTGTGATTGCAAACTCGAATGAAGATGGACTCGGTTCTCACACACAGGCTTTTGCCCATGTGGGTACCTTCTCGTGTATATTATTATCATATGTTTGTATTATATGTAAATGAGATAAATAAATTAAAATGGAAATGGAATCCTCCGTAATAGAAAATATTATGCAAGGTAATACAAATTTCTATATTCTGAGTTTAAGCGTTTATATAATTACACTAGTGACTTGCACTCGTGTAATAAGACTTTTAATAGCTGTAATTTTGTAAGGAAAATGAAAAGTGCTCAGTAATATAGATTGCTTCAAGTACTGCATACCTTATTTGTTAAATATACGTAGGTTTTGTAAATGACCAACAGCGTAGACGTCATATCGAACACTACCCCGGGATATTTTATACCACACACCATAAACTTAGTAAAGACACCAATCTTTAAAATCTTGTTTTATTTCATGTTTATCTGTACAGAATATACGTATTAATAATCAGATAATAAGAATTGGTAAAAGTTCCTGTATGTTGGTCGGTTGAATGTTGGAAAAAGACGTAACCTAAAATTGCGTATTTTTAATATAGAAATAAATTAAACAGCTGAAAACATACCCAACAATAATGTGTATAAAAATTATAGGTTTCCATAGAAACTAAAAGGAAACTTTTTTTGTAGTTCAGTTTTCTTGTTCAAAAGTATTTCAACTCGCAATAAGGCGGAGAACCAATACCAGGGCAGGATGCGATGCCCAGGAGTAGGACCAAGGACCTACAAGGATGAGTGACTTAATTTTATTGTTTTTAAATCACAATATCTACTCTCACTCTCACTCACTACCTAAAGCAGTTTATATAATATTTTCTAGCAAATAATAATCACAGCACAAAACAATGGAACAGGTCATATGTAGTAATAACGAGATTACAAAGTATACCTAACACAACTTAATGTACATACTTATAATTTCTTAATATTTATTTAAGATACCTACCTGGTGTTTTTTTTTTTTACCGTAATTATAGTTATTAACAAATCCCGCTTGTTCGTCCTTATGTATAAGATGATAAGCTTTTGTTCTTGGCTACTTTACTCACCCTGTACAGAAAGCGTACAGGGGAAAACAGTTTATATTTTTCCAAGGAACTAAAACATATTATATGCACTTTGAATCTATTAGCATATACATCGTGACCTAGGGCAGACATAATATATTATATTTTAAACACTTGTTGCTCTCTATAGTATGTATATGGATAGGCAACCACACAAGAAAAATTTGTTTTAATGTTAGTACTATACTAGTTTTGTCGTAAAGAATCATTGTTGCTAAAAGAGAAATTTTAGGTACACAAGCCAAATTTACTTAAAAATACTATTTAATATCCATAAACATCAAAGGACAGGTAATATAATTACACGTATTTAGATCATTCAAAGCTTTGGATTCAGAATTTATTCAAAACTCAGCACGTAAGAGGAACATCAGCTAGAATTAGATGTAATTGCTAAAAACCAGGACCAGGCCTTACATGGATTAGTAACTTTATAGTTTAGAGTTCTAAGTTCATTCTCATAATATCTCTCGTTAACCACAGTACTTTACATCTCAGTTTTAACGAGTATTAAATACAGCACAAAAACACGAACATTTTATATGCAATGATAATAAGGTACATTGTATTTCATTATGTAGCAAGTTTTCATTTTGTGGTTTTCTTTTACTTGTAGATACATGTACAAGAAAATCATACTTAATCTATTAATAGAAAATACAGAAAGAACTGGTGTCTTGGGCTTGTTTCTAATCCTGTCCGTACCCAAAGCGTACAGAAAGAATCGATTTAGAATTTTTAAAAGTTCATCGACCAGTTCTAAGTAACACTTTGTATTTTGTCATACATATTTGCTAAAATTTTAAAAATTGCAAGGAGAAATATTTCCTAAATGATATATACGAAACATTTTTCTGGCAATTTGAAACAGGATATATTTGTCCTTGAATAGAGAACAGTTTATGCCAGGTGTTTAAGTATAAAATTGCTAACAAAATTATGTTTATTTATTATATTTAATAATTTGTTTAAACTGTGTTCGCCATTTTTTAGAGGAATATGGTCTATATTGTTCGACTGGTTCACTTAGTTAATGAATTTAACGCCAGATGTCTCTCTCACATTACAAGAAATAAGAAATATCCTGTTAAAGTGATAAAGTAATATTATGCCTTGTTAGAATTAAATATAACTTTCATAATTCTACATGTTACTGTAACTAATAATAATTTTATTTCTGTTTCATGACAAACTAGAAAAATGCCTTAGCTGAAAATGAGATAGCACTCTGCAGAATTACACCATTACCAAAGTGCTTTTAGTCAACAACAAGAGTAGTAATAAATCTTTATTGACTTAATAGGTGCTCTAAGTCAGCAATTAAGAGTGGTTAGTTTTTATTTAGTTATTTAGGTTTACAATTAAGTGAATTAAAAAATACAATTTTAGAAGTGACGAGGAAAGGTACTATTTTAATTTTGTTTTATTTGAAAATTAAAGGTTATATTAACCTTAAGATTATGAAGTTTATAATTAGGGAGGTTTAAAGTACTGTATACTTCTATTTCGGGGATATCCATCCTTAGAAATACATTATTAAAAATATGTATTGCATTGACTGTGTATTTTATGAAAGAAAATGGTCACATAAAACAATTATAAACAAGAAAAGCTCTCAGTTTTGATATACTCCGGGAACCTCCAGTCATATAACAAGTGATATTCTACAATCATTTTAATTAATACTGCTCATGGAGATAGTGCGATATTAGTTAAAAATAGTATAAAACACCATGCCATACCTACTTATAAGTATAATTATATTCAAGCTTCCAGTGTTGTGATTGAACTCTGGTCAGGTCCACTCACGGCATCTTCTGTGTATACCCCTCCTCGTCATAACGTTTCATACCAGCAATACAGCGACTTCTTCAATACCTTGGGTTGTATATTTATTGCGGGGGGTGACTTTAATGCGAAACACCATGTGGGGCTGTCGGCTGTGCAATCCCAGAGGCCGTAATGTCCTCAAGACTATCAACGACAATAACTATCAATATTTTTCTACGGGAGAACCGACTTATTGGCCTACTGATCCCTTAAAAATTACCGATTTGCTTGATTTCTTCGTGACTAAAGGTATTTCCCAAACGTACACACGTGTAGAATCTTGTCTTGATTTATCCTCAGACCATTCTCCATTGATCTTCACCTTAAGTTCATCTGCCATTACTACAGAGGGTCCACTGCGGTTAAGTTCTAAATATACTGACTGGGACCAATTTCGATCTCTTCTTGATGAAAACTTGCATTTACACGTTTCCTTGAAGACAAATGGTGAAATAGATGAAGCTGTTGAATTGTTTAACAGGACAGTCCAGAAGTTTGCTTGGCAATCAAACGCCGTATCAACGAAATGGAACCACTAATGGCCTGAACTACCCTCTTAGCATCAAGAAAAAGATTGCTCAAAAAAGAAGACTTCGTAGGATTTGGCAAAATTCCAGGAATCCTCGTGATAAAAACAACTTCAATAGAGCGGCGCGGGATTTGAAACGTTTGTTATCTAACTTTAATAATGAAAGGTTTCAGGTTTTTACAGCAAGTCTAACTCCTACAGAAGACACGAAATATTCAATGTGGAAAACTACTAAACACATGACTAGTCCAAGAGTGCCAATTCCTCCGATTATCTTGCCAGGTGGTGGCTGGGCCAAGAACAACAAGGAGAAATCTGAAGTATTCGCTACGCACTTACGCGATGTGTTCAAGCTCAGTGACTCAGCTCAAGCTCCTGACCCAGAAATTGAATACTTATTAGAATCACCTACCCAACTATCACTTCCTGTTCAGCCCCTTTACTCCCTCTGAAGTAACTGAAATAAATGTGAAAACAATTGAAGCCGTACAAAGCTCCTGGGTATGACCTCATTACAGGAAGGATTTTAAAAGAAACTGCCGAGGAAAGCTATTATGTTTTTGACTTCTGTCTTCAACGCAATATTGAGAATTAAGCATTTTCCAGCACAGTGGAAATTATCGGAAATTGTCATGGTAGATAAACCTGGGAAGCCTCTACATCGTGTTAGTTCTTATAGGCCCATAAGTCTATTGCCTGTGACTTCAAAGGTTTTTGAGAAGCTTTTTTCTAAAACGATTTCAGCAAGTTATTGATAGCGGCAACCTTATCCCCAACCATCAGTTTGGTTTCCGCCAGAAGCACTCTACCATTGAGCAGATTCATCGTGTGGTCAATGTAGTGAAGGAAGATCTGGAAGCAAAAAGATATCTGCTCCGCTGTTTTTCTTGATATCAGTCAGGCTTTTGATAAATTTTGGCATGAGGGTCTCCTCTATAAATTAAAACTAATTGTTCCTCATTCTTTCTTTAATGTCATCAAGTCCTATTTGTCAAACAGGTTTTTTCGAGTCAAATTTCAAGACGAATACTCCGACCTCCACAAAATTGAGGCGGGCGTTCCACAAGGCAGTGTATTGGGTCCCATCTTCTACACCCTCTTCACATCTGACATACCTGTACGAGCCGATGTCACCATGGCCACCTTTGTTGAAGATACCGCTATACAAGCCTCTCATGAAGTCCCAGGAACTGCATCCCAACGACTACAATCTGAGCTGGATGACTTGTCGGAGTGGCTTGTGAGATGGAGGGTGAAGGTTAATGAAACCAAGTCCACTCATGTAACTTTCACTACAAGGCCTGCTAACTGCCCACCTGTCACTCTTAAAATGTCCTCCTCCCCCAATCTGAAGAAGTGAAATATCTGGGTATGCATCTAGATCGAAGACTAACTTGGCGTTCTCATATCTGGCACAAAAGATTATGTTTAAACTTCAAAATTCAAAAAAATATCCTGGCTTTTAAACAAGAGGTCGAAATTATCATTAAGAAATAATTTGTTAGTATACGAGGTGATTTTGAAACCTGTTTGGACTTATGGTATACAGCTTTGGGGTACAGCCAGTAACTCCAACATCGAAATTCTCCAACGTTTTCAGTCTAAAGTCCTTCGTAACATCCTGGAAGCTCCGTGGTATATAACTAATCAATTAATACATGAAGACACCAAAACTCCCACAGTAAAAGAGGAAATAACTCGCTACAGCAAGAAGTACCAAGACAAGCTGTATTCTCATCCGAACTACCTTGCGATGAACCTGTTGGATAATAGTGCGTCAGTTTACACGTCTGAAGAGACACTCAATCCTGGACTTACCTCTTAGGTTCTAATTTCAAACTTTCTTGTTTATTTGTGTTAGCTCTATCGCTGGATAGAGTCTAACTCGTGTTAATTTATTATTTTATCTAATTTACTTATTGTTATAAGAATGTCTAAACAGATTGTAAATAAAATTAAAAAAAAAAATAAATTAAAAACAATGTAGGAGTAACGCCACACCAGGTGTCACGAATAAAGCTTCACTGAAATTGTTTGCAAAGTTTATAGTTGATACGTTATTTTATTGTTGGGATGTCTGGAAGACTGTTTTGCATCCCCCAACTAGACAAAAAAGAAACTATTTTACCCAACTGAGTAATAATAAACTTCAGTAACGCTCAGGCAAATTCCCTAGATTAACATGATCCACTACAGAATTCGTTCTTTTCTATGGAAGGCAGATTAAAAAAAATGCTTTTTACCTCTCAATTTCTAAAGATAATCTTTTCCAAGATAAAAAAAAAATACTTTTAAATTTATCCAATGAGTTTAGTTTTGCATCAGGGCTTATAAATAATAAACAGTTATGGTCAGATAGCAAGGGTTGCGCTGAAATATAATCTTGTTACATGCTTTTTAGACCTGAATTTTCTGTATTAATCTTTCAATTTACTTTATGAATACGTTTCATCATGTTAATATTTCACATGTTAACATCTCGTATAATTTAAATTCAGGTAATTTACTAATTCATTTATTCTAACCTTTTTCCTTTTTACATCATAGTTATACATGAGTCCAATGTAAAAACATTTACAAGTGCTAAGCTATATCCATTGGAGTGACATGAACTATTTTGGGACTCATTGTTACCTATATTTATACAAGGTTTCATATAAAATTTTTATGTTATGGATCAGACAGACAGACAGACGAAAGATGCTCGATGGTCGCTAATGCTCATGCAATAACCGAACAAGAAAATAAAAAATACTACTAAAATGTGGTAAAATTTATGTTTGCTTGTTACAATAAATTGTTGCATAACAAAACATAAGTATAAAAATATAAATTAAGGAAACATAAATGTCCAGTATCATATTTGGCCACCCTATTTATACTAATACTGGCTATTTCTTGCGGCTTCGCACGCTTTTCGTAAGCTTTGCCCGTGTATCTGCACTTCTGGTTCAAGTGAATTATATTTCCACTTCCAATGACATCAACATAAGATGTAACTTCACCCATGATCTTGGGTTAAAACTATCAAACGTGACTTTTTAAATTGTTTTCTAGATGCTTAATACATTGATTTTTGTAATAATGTAAGAGGACAAATAGAGTTCAGATATTAATTTTTAGTTGATGTCCCATGAAACATCACATAATTAGGTCAATTAGCATGATAATGTATAGTGTGATCCTCCAACGCCTGATCAGTGAAATCCGTGCTGTGCAAGTTTAGTTAATTGTTAATGTGTTAATTAATATTTTCTACCTGTATCTTTAAATAAAATAAACTTTTATAGTTCGATGAGCTTATTTTGCTTAAAGTGATTAAATATAATGTTTAAGTTTAATTTTCATTTTTACGTTTTGAAAAAAACTTTCTCAACAATGCAGAAATGGTATAGACCTTTAGCTATGAACTGTCTTAGATAATATGTTGTATTACACCAATTCGTCATTGTGAGTTATAAAAAAATAAATGGGTACATTTTTGACATATAGATTTGTTGGAACAATCTACATTTAGTATCATTAATTCAAAAATTGTTGAACAAAAATAAATTACTGTTCTATAGAATACGGCTGTAACTTAAAGTTTTTTATATATAAACATATTTATAATTTTATATGTATGAAATGGTACTAATCACCATAATAATTTATGTTAACGTAGTAACAAAGCTATTTTGAACACTTTAACTGTTACTATTTCGTTGGCATGAAAATCTTAAGCATTCGCTGCATGTAGATGATATAAATTTGTAATGAACTTCACTTTAAAAAAGAGAAAAGGAATAAGACCTAAATAGACCCTGGTACGTCAGAATAAAAATCTGTAAAATCTACTTAATATTTTTGTAAATAAACAAGTTAGCAATAGCGTAAACAGCTAATGACTGATGGATCTGAACATCAACATATAAACACATACACTCATAAACCTAATAGAGGAAAATCTTTAGAAATAGGTTTATTTCAAATTTGTGTCTGTATGTTAGGTACTACAAATTCAGATAACATGAAGGTAGAGATGAATAAAAACTAGAAAAAAAGTAAAAAAAATACGAAAAATAGACATTAATATCAATATATATATATGGAACACGACAAAGATAATAATTTAATTGTTTTCTTAATTTTGATATTAAGGTTTTATATCAAAAGTCTCACGATCACAGCACAGAGTGTAATCATTACCAAACATACAACGAATACCAGGACCAGGAGGGAAAACCAGGACCAGGAAAAATTACTTCAATTCAGGAAAGTTACTTAGTTGTAGATAAGCTAGTAAACATTTAATCCGTACCAAGGGTACAGGGTAAGTTGGTTTACAATTTTTTTCAAAAGACCACAAATATTCATAATTACATACTAGTTTTTTAAAATTATTTTTATCCAGTTTTGTATCCTTGTCTTCACAGTTTTTTGGCATATAAAAGGAGGTAAAGGAAAAATAAATTCCACAATCACTTTCACAGTATTTTTGAACTTCTAAAATCAAGAGGAACCTCTGGTGGGGTTGATCATTTTCAGAATGTCCTCTGTAAGCATGTTGTAAAAAATAAAAAAAAATAAAACAACAGTATCAATCAAATCTTAGAAATCTTTACTTATTATTTATTACACATTCCAAGTTCATATTTAAGGTGGTTAATTTTCATCCTAACCAATAACGTTAATTAAATTGTATCAAATATTTCATATGAAAAATTTACCAATGCCCTAAAACAAGAACACAAACAAGATCTGGTACTTTGTTAAAAGTTGAGGGTATTCAAAACTGTTCAATGCCTTTTCATTATACTTAACATACTTAATCCAGTTTTCTTAAACTTCTGCCACACTTTGCCGTCCAGCTATGACGGGGCCTTAGCGTCTTTACTTTCCAGACTAGCTGCTTTGTAAGGCCAGAAATGTTTATTTTTTAAATATCATATTTCTTGGACAACTCTATTTTACTCAGTACTTTATTTTAGACGTGCCATGTTTGTGAACTTGCGTATTTTAAATTGCTTACTTTAGTGCAAACACAGGAATATTACTCGTATGTATTGTCTTAGATTTAACAATAGCATATTATTTAGTTGCATATTTTTATTTTAAAAAGCGATGAACTTTATGATACCTTTAGCAGTAGATAAAACTATAATGCATCATTATTTTTACCAATAAACATAATATAAAGCATATTGATTGCTGGATTTCGTATTATATTATTCCGAGGTGGTTCATATTACCCTATCATTCCATGAGATGTATAAAAAAATCTATTTTTTGTCAATATTTTTATATTATTTAATGTAGTTTATTTTATTGAAAATTATTAAAGTAATTAAAATTAATTAGTATAAAAGGATCAATCGTTTGTTTGGCAATAAATCCTTAAATTTTCCATGATTTTCTACACTTGTGATATTTGTTTACTTTATTTTATTTAAATCTCTATATTTTAGATTCACAAGTATGTATTAATTTCCCAGTCTGTTGCGGTTTTTTCCTTACATTTTTCATTGATTTTTTTATATTAAAATTAATTAAATTGAAAATCATTCTATCATTTAACTCAAGTGATAACATTTACGGTAGAAATAAAAAAGCAATGTGAGCTAAATGTGTCTTCTTAAATGAAGAACGCATTATTATAAAATTAGCAGACTTCATAATATGCAAACCTAACAACACATACATTTTTATTCAAAACTTAATGTACGGAGTATTAGTTCAAAATTTGAATTAATTATTTTCTGTTCCTGCATTAAATATTTTGTTAAAAAATGACAATGAAAATATAAATAAATATTAAATAACGATGTAAATTAAACTTGTTTTCTTTACAAACATTAATATATTAAAAATTTTTAAAATTTTCTTATTCGAAATCTTTTGGTTCAGCGAACCTTAAATATTTATATTATTTTTTCAATCTGTACTTTACTAGTTAGTTCTTTTTCGACGCATATTATATGATTATTAAGTAATTAAATGATTCTATTCAAAACTTTGATACTAGTATAATTAAATGTATAAAAGTGCTTTGCTACTTTAATTTTTTAATTACAGCTACTCTATTGGAATACATCTTCTAAGTGTTTCCTGTTGTTTTATATCTGACTAGCTATTTTACAACGGCTTCGCACCTTTTTGTAAGCTTTGTCCGTTTATGTGCATTACTGGTGCAAGTGAATTATAATGAAACGGCGATATGGAATTTGTCTTGTTGCGACGATCAAGAAAATCTGTGTATGTTTATAGCTATTGTATACGTGCATTAACTTTATTACAAAATGGTCTAACACTCAAGCTTTAAGATCAACCAGAAACTTATTTTAAAGGCAAATGTACATATTAACTTAGCACCTTCTAGTAGTGTTCGGCTGTTTAATATACGTAACTAGCTCGTAATTGCAGTTTATAGTGTGCAGGCGCTTAGAAAACTTTTTATCTTTTGCAGCTTAGCCGCCTTGCTGGAGAGTTTACATCAATGGACAAAGCATATTCATATTCCATCGTGTTAAAAAATAAAGACATGCCAATGTTCATAAAAGACATATATATTTCTCTTCCATAGTACAATGAAAAAGGAAATGAGGATTTTAAGTTATATAGTTTATGGAAACGTCTTACTAAATTTTCGATGACTTTTTGAATGTTAAGTTGATCTCTGAAACAAATAATAATTTAATTTCTGTTTCATGGCAAAATAGAATATATCAGTATGGAGAATAATGCATACGCTCAATTTTAAAATCGAGAGGGAACCCTGGTGTAGGTTAACTATTTTCAGAATGCCTTAGTAAGCATGTTTTTAAACAACAGAATTAAATAATAACAGTATCATTCAATTTCAGAACTTGCCAAGGAATTTGCTTTTTCATTTATTATACAATCCCAAGTTTAGTATGTATGGTAGTTTTGAATTATCCTAAACATTAAAGCTATAAAATGTTATCAAATATACGATAAAATGGAAAGTCACTAGATGCCGTACTCATATAAGATAATAAGGCCCGATACTTCGTTATAAGTTGAAAGTTTTTTTTAAAACCTTTTAGAGACTTTACATTATTTGTAACAGAGTTAATGAAATTTTCTAAACAACTGTATAGTCTGCCTTTTAAAATATCTCTCTTACGAAAGAGATAACTCTCACATAACGGTCTAAATATTAGTTATAATATTTGAGAACAGCCACACAATCAGCTTGCTTGTTAGTAAAGCTCTTGTACCATTTCTAATTGTAATCTCTTGTTTTTTTTCTAAGAGCTGGTGTTTCATTTCTATGAGTAGTATGATAGAAGTGATAGTGTATCCGTGCAGTGGTGTATTCTCTTCCATTTCAAGACTTCCAGATATCAATGATAAAATAAGTACATGTATTATTTAATTTACGACGAGGAAGAAATTATTCTAGATATTATCATTAAATCCTTACTAATGGTTAAAATTATTAAAACTACTACTTTTTAAGTTTTATTTATAAGTGAAATTCTGCCAAATAAGAATTACAAGTACCACTGTAAAATGTTAAAAATATTAACTTGCCACGTTGGTTCCAAAATAGAGTAATACTGAACCTAAATGATATAGCCTATTGGGGATGGGACTTATGTTCTAGTTCCAATGTTCTATGGAATTTTGCTTACGAACTTAACTATGTAGGAAGACTTTAAAAATGATTTTCCTTCACGTTGATGTCGAGCTCACATACCGCATCGTCAGCATTTTTGGCTCGGCATTGCAGCTGTAGTCGCAACAATTGAGGAAGAATTAGAATTAAAATTGGAGAAGAATCATTCTACTCGAAGTTGAACAAGAAATCGCCTAAAACAAAATTGCGACTGCATTAGCTATTAATTTATCGAGACAACATTATAATCACGACAACGCAATCTCATCAGAACGACATCATCACAAACTAATATAGCCTATGTAGTAATCTGGACAAATAACAAAATCATCATAGGTAAGTTACTTTGCTATTTATACATTTATTTTATATTACATTAAAAATAGGTGTCTCGCATGAAAGGGTTAATGTATAATAATACGAAACATTTATTATTTCTTCTTATGGAGGTGGTAACCGCTAAGGATTTATAACAGCTACAACATTAAGGCGAGAAAAAATTGCAATGCGTGGCAATTAAACTACACTTCCGCCTAAAGTTTATTTCCTAGATTATCGGAGAAGAATAATACTAACCAGTAAGGAGTAAAAGGGTTTCAAATATATTATATATATATATACAACTAAATACCGGTACAAGCTTACTCAAAACTGAATAGTGGAAGACGGGGTGGTTCGCCCACAGAGCAGATTCGGAATGTATTTAAAACCTCAATATTGTTGAATAGTTTTAGAATGATACTAAATATATATACTAATTATTAGTTTATAGAAAACTTTCAACGTTTTAATTTAAGTAAATCCCTTAATATTATAGATTTAATAATATTAGCTTAAGAAATTAAATTTTAAAATAAAAATAACATTGTAATAATATAATTAATTATTGTAATTAATGAGAAAATAATTATTCGCAAGATATTCACACTATATTAAATACCATCTGAAAAGATGTTCTTGGAAGATAGAAATAAAGAATGAAAAATTGTAATTCTCTGTAAAGGTAACTTTTAGGGAAATAAGATTACTTCTTTCTCTAATTCCCTGTGAGTCGTTTGCTTTGCGTAATTACTTTAGCCAGCGAGTAAACCGAGTCTGTTAATTGGGTTTTAGAGATAAAACATTACTCAGTGAGAACCCGGGCTGAGTGAGTAATCGAGCGTAGAGAGCTGATTGTTTAATTTCTCTCCTGACAAACTGCCCGGCAGCAGAATTGTTAGCTTTATCTCCACGAGTACACTCAGTATTATGTCCATTTTATGCTTATGAAGATTTTTGTAGACCTTTAAATGGAAAAAGCCTTTGCAAACATTCTATTAAGTTGTTACACGTCTGTTATATATTTTACTACTACTACTTTAGATTGTTGAAAAAATGTCGTTTCATTTAAACATCGAAAAAGACAAAATATTAAAAAAAAGAAATAAAAAGACATAAAAGCATGTCTCCAACCCTAAGATATATGCCTTTTCAGAATAATTATAAAATTGAGTAGAAATATCATTTATAAATTAGTAACATGGTCTGAATAGTTTAACATTAACATTAACTACTAAATTGCTAAGAATTTAACTATTAACTACTATTACTATCACACTAAATATTGGATATGGTAAAACACAAAAACCCATTGTTAATTCAACTATTAAATCCCTACTAAAACTTTACTGAAAAAAAAAAAAAATTAACAGCCACAACATTATTAGTAAAATGATACAACAGTATTAATTTAGTTTTACTGTTATAAAATTCGTGTTTATTCACAGTTATTATGTCTACAAGCTATATAAAATTTTATACAAATTCAAACTTATGTGTTATTTTTGAGACTGTGATTACAATGTTTTAATAAAAAAGCAGCGACCTGAGTGTGACTTCCAATGTACAAATAATGGGAAAGGAGGTCCAATTATAATTACTACGAAAATTCAATAAATAATTAAGAAAATTACTATAATATTCAAAGAGGACGTTTTAAAACCCTTGATATTGCAGGTTGGCCATAAATATTGCTTGCTTTTTTTATCTTTAATATAAAAAGATAGGAATACGCCAAACCAAAACGTCGCCTTCTCCATGGAACTCAAACTTGTCCATGTTAAAGTTGAAATTACATATTGCAATGCGATATTTCAATTTGCCCTATAAATGTCCTGCGTAGAGATATGGAAATATATAAACTTATCAATCACCTCCTAATTATATTCTACACTAACGTTCAGCCAACCCAATAATTTTTTCAAGAGAGTTAATTTATTCCTAAAGAAGCAGGAAAAATAATTAATATATAATTGAAACATATTGAGTATCTGTATAACTAAACTTACTGTAAAAATTGTACATATTTAACTCTAGTTTTATTTGGAAATGATTACAAAGTTTACGAAATTTCCTTGAAATACGCGTAGATCCTTAAGGATCATAAAAAAATGTAATTCTCTCATTTTTAGATTTCATGTCAAAAATTCACCTACAAAAATTCAATTACAAAACCTTAAAAAGCGTTAATTCCAATAATAATTGTCCTAAAATTATCCTAAAAATGTAATATATCCCTTTTAAAAATGATTTCGGGAATCATAAGTAATTCAAAACACCACAGTTTCTATAGATGGTTTGTTTTTAGTATGTTAATAAAAATATAAATAATATTAAAATTCAATTTTTAAGGAATTTCAATAAAAGGGTTAGTCGATAGAAATAAATGGCCCGTAATACTGCACTCAGATGAGCCACGGTTCACAGGTTAACGATACGCCTGAACTGTCGTCTGCGAGATTTTAATGATGAATTTCCTTCAGCAATATGTGCAGAGGGCCATATATAACTACAGCAGCAATTTAAATTATTTTAATGGATTGCAACTGTAATTAGACGAAATAATCGTACATTTTCAAGAAGTAAGAAATTTTCAATTTTCTGATTACACTTTTTAGTTGGCAATTTGTAATTTATAAGTTATAAATTTAAATATATTATTTCAGACATTTTAAGACTCGTATTAACTGGTTTTTGTATGAATAATGTAACCTATGGAGGTATTGTATTTAAAGTCAAATTGGAATGAAATTAAATTGGTCCAATTAAAATATACAACGCGAATGGCCTTTAGATAAATCATAGAGATAACTTACAAAGCTTTGTCCTGAGTTTTAAAATTAAGCGGTTAGCTGTCTTGGCTTTTAATAACTCCACTCCACACAACTGCTTTTGTCTCATGATACGCTTTTACAAGGCTGCAATCAAGTTAAGATCCTGTAACATTAAGTCAAAGTTCACCTTCCTTTTAAAGCAGCATCTTAAATCTGATACAGTGTGTGTTGTTTGGAACATTCTTCGTCACCGTTTATTTTTTTTTATCCCTTCAATATAAGATTCCAGGAGTCTGTCAGATTTCAGAGGCTGCACTTAACTGTAGCTAAACTCAAGATTAACATTGAATCAAACCTTACCACTAGACCTACTTTATATGTAGAAAAACTCCTCCGCGCTTTGGGATCTTGTCTAAAACATCTTAGGGCACTCTATTGTGTACTTGATGAGATAATTAGAATACCTATTTAAACTATATCGCACTATGTTTTGTAGTCTAGAGGTCTTAGATGTGCAAATGACGCAAAGAGTTCGCTTTGAGCTTCTCGCCGCCGACTTTTTTTTGCATCTCTTTACACGAACACGTCTACAGATTCCAATAGTCCAGTCTGTGACAGTGTCACACTGTACAAGGAGTTAAATTCAGTATCCACATTGAATACATCAATTATTTTTATATCTAACATATATATAATTTGTAAACATATACTATGAAACTCGCCTTCGGCTCGCTGGGGGCTACGCCCCCAGGCCCCCTTTTGGGGTGTTTGCCAAAATTCGGGGACAAGAATGATTTAGTGATAGGTAAAATTCGGGACATTATGTCATGGCCAGGAAATTCCCAGGGGGGTTAACGTTATCAGGGGTTAAGACATCAGGGGGTTATCTGGTCATACCAGGAACTTCCCAATGGGGTTTATGAGACTTAGTGATTGTTAAAATTCGGGACATGATGTTATGCCATGAAATTCCCGGGGAGGGGGTTTAAGAGATTTGGTGATTGGTAAAATTAGGACATGAGGTCATGCCAGGAAATTCCCAGGGGGGGTTAAGAGATTTGGTGATTGGTAAAATTCGGACATGAGGTCATGCCAGGAAATTTCTCAGGGAGGTGCTAATGTTACCTTGTGGGTAACACATCATGGGGATTAATTTTACTCAGAAGGTTATCTGGTCATACCAGGAAATCCCCGGGGGGGGTTAATGTTACCGGGGGTTAAGACATTAGGGGGTTATCCCCAGGCTCCCTTTCAGGTGTTTGCCAAATTCGGGGATAAGCGGAATTCGGAATTAAATTGGACCTATTTTATAAAATTTTTTCAATTTTAATCAAAGTTTTGACTTTGTGTCGGAAATTTAATTTTGTCTTTCGATTTTACCCTCCGATTTGAGCTACGATCTCTGGTTTAGTCAATACAGCGCTTGGGAATAAAAGTCTGCAACTGGTCAGCTGTTGTGTAAACAGATATAGTGTAAATAAATGTAAAACTACCTTTATCAGATTATTAAGTTGAACAGAGGGTTTAATTTAATCAGGAGTTCATCAATCAGGAAATTCTCGGGAGGGGGGGGGTTAATGTTATCGGGGGTTTATAAGAACGCGTGGTACTTTTCTGGGAAATGTGCGTCTGTTCTACGAGAACATGTGTACATTAATTTTATCAAAATAAAACGTTGATCAGGGGGTTTAAATTACTTCGTAAATTATCATTCCACGCCAGAGTTTTGACAATGAACTAATATTACATAAAATAAAAAAAAAAACTCTGTCCCTATCTACTATTGAAGCTTCACTGACGCTCAGCCAACTCCCGATAATGGAGGGGGGTTTTAGTCACTCGTTAACGTAGTAAGTAATACAAGGTCAATAAGGAACCAGCATGAATCGCACTTAATTTATAGTTGTACCATATGACGATAACACATGGGGGTGGTGAACTTCTGAGGTCGTAGTAATAAATACTAGAAATATAAAGTTTACTTATAAGTTCAGTTTAATTACGAAAACTTAAAAGCACCACTTTTAGATGGTAAAGGAAAAGTTATGTAATGCCACGTTGCTGCCAATTAGAATATAATAACTAAAAAGTATATCTTCTCGGTGGGCCTAAGATATCCAATGTTCTTATTGAATTATGCGTACGACGTATTACTTTACAAAACAATAATATTTCACTTCCCTTCGCAATAGGTAGACTCACAACCCGGGTGTCGGCGTCTTGGCACGAGACATTGAAGCTGTAGTCTAAGAACGGTTATTTCTTGAAGAGGAGTAGAAGTTAGGAAGTGGTAGCCATCTATTCAAACAACACGTGAGATACATCAGCTACGTAAACTCGCCTAAAAAACAAATTTCGCGACGGTATTAGCCATTTAATGATACAAATTTACTATTTTATAACAACGTGCTCGTCACCATAAGGACGACGCCACAACCTTTATCTATCTCCATCAAGCAAATAAAAGATCTTCAAGGGTAAGTTACTTTACTATTCACATCTTTACTTTACGTTACATTCATTTTATATGTTCGGCATCAAAGGGCTAATTTAATAATACGAAAAGATAAATTTTACTTACGGACAAAGCGCGCGAGGTCTGATGGGTTACGTAGTTGGGCTGCTACAAAGGGTTAGAAGGAAAAAAAATTCATACGCGTGCCCAATTAGGTAGTTACTCCGCCCAATAATTTAGTTCCGGAACATTGGATGTAAAATAATATTATATTATACTGGCTGATTAGGTTGCGAAATTTACATTGTATGAAATTTAATTAACTAATTTACGATACAGAATATCCCCCCTGTTTTGATTTCGCAACCTAATTAGTCGCTTTACTTTAAACATATTCTAAATAACAAACTTAATTCAACCTTTTATTCATTACATAAATTCAAATTCAACCATAACAATACGATAGCGCGGGGTTTCAAAAGTTTCCTATGAAATCCGCTAGATCGCATGCCAATGCAGTTCTATGACTGCTCGCTTAGGGACCAAAAATAGTAAAATCAATTTAGACAAACTATTTTCATGCAGTGCACGTTGCAGCGTTTTTTAGAATTTGCGGGTCGTTGCAAGAATAAGGGCATTTAAGGCGATTAAATCGTGAACAAATGTAGTGTAGTGTTTTGTTTATATAGGCGCCCACATTCATACTTCTTTTTGCATTCATACCAGTGTTTTGTGTATAGTGTTTTGCCATTAAATACCCTGAGACTTCGCGGACAAGTTACCAATATGGATCGAATACTTTGGAATGAAACGTCCCCTCACGAGAAGCTAAGTCTCACATTCCTTATTAATACTGCATTACTCTTAATACATATTTTACATACAACATCCTATACATCTTACATCTACATGAATTTTAACACTTCAAATATATCCACAAAATTCAACATTTCGGCATACATACAAAACACAGACAATTTTTCATATTTGATTCCCTCATTACAAACAGTCAGGATCAACTTTGTCTCATTTCCTTTATACTAAGTCTATTTACAAATTCTTTTTCTATATTTTATTTCCCTTGACACATTCGTTAAGAAATTCACCACCAAACAATTAACTTCCTGGATTTTATCTTATCTTTTAAATTTTGGCAGCAAGTGGTTCCTTAAGCTAGGGATGCTACAAAAATATTTTTTTTTATATACAGAACAGGTCTTAATTTAATTTTAAATCCACAATATGAAACTTTTTTTACATTCAAAACATTTTCAGTGTGTTGTACAATACAAGTTACAGGGCTTAAAAAATATAAAATTCTATAAATTCCTACATTATTTTGGTGCTAATTTTGCGCAAAACTTATCTACCTTATTGCTTAAATAGTGGGTTCTTATCCATACTAAGGAATGCAACTTAAAGGGATGTTTTACATTTTGCTCTGAGTACTTTTGTCTATTACTGTTATGTGCTATACTCCTTTTTACATTGACCACAGCTCTCTTTAAATTGTTTACAACAGTTTCCTTGGACAAAATTCTCACCAATTAAGATCATTTAGCTTCCATAAATTAGATAAAGCATTATTACAGGAATGATTAAACATTAAATCAAAGGCAAGCAAAACCTGTGCTTTCATTATGGGTGGGCGGTGTTTTAACAAACTTAATTGTATATAGCCTAGGTCATTATCCCAATTACTACTGACAGTTGTGTGATAGAAAAACTACGTAATAATGTAGATATGTTTTCTAATATGCCTTTCTGATTGATTTTCCATTAGCCCTGTAAGGCGCTAGTCTACTACGGTGTTCAATAAAAATCTTAAATAAGAACTTTCTTAAAATACAGTGATGTAAAATATGCGGCATTGTCTGACACTATTATTTTAGGTACAGAAAAGTTGTTAAAAATTATGCGGTCTAATTTATTACATATTTCAGCACTCTTACATTCCCTCAAAGGGATTAACCATAGAAATTTACTGGCGGCATCTACAACTACAAGTAAATATACATTGCTGTTTCTAGTTCTCACTAAGGGACCTAAAAGATCTATGAATAAACAATCCATATTGTTCTTAAATGGCACAGATACTAATTCGCCTTCATATTTTCTTTGGCACACTTTACTCATTTTACAAACATTACATTCTTTGACTTTTTGCCTTTATAATTTCGTCTAAATCAGGTCTATAAAAATACTGATTAATTTTTCTTTTCTTTGCGTTCTAGCAATGCCTAAATGACCTCCTATTAAAGAACTGTGGAAGAATTCATATACTAAATCAATTAACTGTACAGGGCAAAAATATCTTACTCTTACTTTTTTACATTCCTTTTGTAACATCAGTAAATTGTTTTTTTTTATAAAATAACATAAATTGTTACTTATGCTTTTAACAGATTGAATGATTCGCTGAGTTTCTTTATCTTGAAGTTGATATTTTTCTAAATCTTTAAAACGCTAATGGCAAATCATTAATTAACAACCACAAACTATCCTTGTTATTGCACTTATTATTTATCTGCATTTTAAGGCTTTATATTAGATGTTTCGTTTACATGTTTGCCTTCGGGAGGAGTTTGAATGGCAGAAGGAAATCGATAATCTATTTTTATCCTGGTCTGGAACGTTCCGGCAGTCACTAGGGCTCGGATCAGCTGTTCCCGTCGACTCGCCCTCAAACATACGTGATAGGGCATCTGCCAGCGCATTAATCGGTGGAACTTTTAAATTCCACCTCAAATGGCAAATTCAAAATCCTCTCGATCCACCGGGCAAGTCTTCCTACCTTCCTTTTGTGATTGAGGACATAGGATAAAGCTTGGTTATCAGTTATTAATTTAAAGGTTCTTACTTCTAAAATATTCGTGCCATTTTTCTATGCAAATTAGTGCACTCAAAGCTTCTTTTTCATAAACAGTATATTTTAATTCGGCATCAGTAAATTTCCTAGAGTAATAGGCTATTGGCATTAATTTCATTTTGGTCGTTTTCCCCTGTAAACAAACAACCACCTGCGGCTATTCCACTAGCATCTGTCATTACTATAAATTGCTTTGAAAAATCGGCTAACTGGAGTACAGGAGGATTCATTATAGCTTCTTTTAACTTTACAAACGAATCTTGACATTCACTTGTCCAAACAAATTTAGCGTTTTTCCTTCTTAAAACGATTTAAAGGATTACATAATTCGGCATAATTATTTTATAAATTTTGAAAAGAAATTAGTCATACCTAAAAACTGTGAAATTTGTTTGGCGTTCTTAGGCGGCATAAATTTCTCTTATACTCCTTGTTCGCTCGGGATCTATAGTTACTGTATTATTTTTAATTAAATTCCCCAAAAAGGAGATTTCCTCAAAACAAAAACTTTGCTTTCTCTAGGTTTGCCGTTAAGCCAATGTTTGCTTAGTCTATTTACAATCTCTCTGACATGTACTAAATGCGAATCAAGGTCTTTACTGTACACTAAGATATCATCACAAAAATTTATCACATATTTAAATTTTATATTGTCTAGGACTTTATCCAGATAGGCGGACAATACAGCACTACCAACATGTAAAACCAAAGGGTACTCGTTTAAATTTATATTTACCAAATATAGTGCTAAATGAGGTAAGATCTTGACTATCAGGTGATAATGGACATTGCAAAAAACTTTTTCTTAAATCTATTATTGAAAAATATTTGGCTCCACTAAGATGTTGATAATAAATTATGTTAAAATCACCAATGGGAAAATCAATTTTCTGTAAACTTTTTATTTAATTCGGTATAATTGACTACAAGTCTGTCCTTTTTGGTTAAAAAGGCTGGACTGGAGTAGGCTGAAGTACTGGGTTCAATTATTCCTTGGTCCAACCAATCCTGTATTATTGTTTTCATCTTATTTACAGTAGGAGGGCTCATAAAATAAGGCCTAATATTTACAGGTGTGGGGTCATTTAGAACTAATCTCACTTCCAAATCTAGAGCCTCTCCTAATTTTGGATTAAAAAACATTTGGAAAATCCCCTATAAAGGTTTTTGTATCTCAGCCTCAGCTCTAGTGCAACCCTATTTTTTAACATCAATGCTGTTTTACTTCATGTTCAAAAGGCTGTTGTCTGACAATAGTTATTTTCTCATTACAATTGAATTTAAAATAACATGAATCCCCATCAAGATCTAAAATTAATTTGCTATTAGATATAAATGGGTTTCCCAATACAATGTCCCATTTTAAATTATCCAATACAATAAATTTTACATTCCAACAAAATTTAGAAAATTTTTATCTTAGCATAACAGTAACCAAAACATTTTATTTCAGTGTTATTTGCAGCAAACATTCTATCCTCTGACTTCATTAATTTAGAAACATTTTTATTCAACAATAGGCTATCATAAAATTCTTTACTAATTATATCTCCTTGTAAGCACCAGTATCTAATAAGGCAGTTTTGTTTTTTAACATTTTTACCCCACTATAGCTTCAATTAAAGGCATATTGTTACACTGTCTAACATTTAGTCTTAAATTAGGTTTTCTATAGTTTAATTTACTCCAATTTTTAATTACCTTACCATAGACTCTCATAAAATAGTGTTTTTCTTTTCTTACTGTATTATTATTTATAAAATTATTATTCTTAAACTTAATGAAACCGGGGAGGGATATTTTTAGGTGTTGTGTGTAATAACCACTCCCCTACCAACTAGTTTTTTGGATTCCTAAAACAATTTTTTTTGCTAAGTGACCAGGCCTATTACAATTGAAACATAACTTTGGGTTTTTTGACAGTAGGCCTACTATTCCTAGGTTCAACATGTGGTGGATACATGTTTGTTAAACATATGTCTTACTTACATTGTCCCTTAAGTTATCATTAAAGGTTATATTGTTACTAGCTATACACAATTTTTCCAAATCTGTAAAACAAATGGGATTGTTTTTCAAAAATCAACTTATTTCTATCTGTAGGCTTAATACCTCTTTTTATACAAGTTAAACCAAGTCCTGTTCACTTATGTTACACAATAAAACTTGACTGAGCTCTTTGATGTCATAGATGTATTCATACAGTGGCTCATCAAACCTTTGTGGCCTATAAACTAAATCTAGTCTCAGTCTTTCAATTAGGCCTACAGGGATAAAAGCACTAATTAATTCCCTGTGTAGATAGTTGACATTTGGCATGACAGACTTACACTGTATTATTTTGGCTAAAAGTGGACCTTTTGCATTAACATGGTAACAATGCTAAAATTTCATTTTCTGACAGGCTAGTTTTCACATTTTAGTTTAACAAAGTTTTCAAAAAGTTTATTAGCTCAGGTACTACTAAGCCATTTGTTACTGTAAAAATTTTGTAAATAACATTCTACAGGGTTGTTTAACTTATTAAACATATTTAAAACCAGACATAGGTTGACTAATACAATCATTGTTTGCATTATAAATAGGCATTATAGGCAAAGTGGGGGTGGGGGTACTGGCAGTAGGCTGTGATATTGTTGGTGGTTGTACAGAAATAGGGCCTATTTGTTCTTTTCACTGCCTGTTCCAATAGCCTCATCTTGTTCTAATGATTCATTTAAATTGGCTTCTAACACTTTAAGCTGTTCTAGGTTCACTGTGGGCTAGCAAGTTTTTAGCTAACTGTTGTTCAACATTTACTAGCCTACACTTTAAAGCTGATAAAGTTTCACTATGTACAGAACTTAGTTCAAGCTGGTTGTCTAAAAATAAACGGTTTATTAAATGTTTACACTTTTCTTGGAATTTGGTGATTTCTAAAGGTGAACTAGCACTGTTCAATTCACTGCACCCATGTTCTAATAATATCACTTTTCACTGAGAAGTTTTACTTCCTGATTGTGGTCTATTATTAATAGGCTACTAGCAGTAGGTAAAATATTGTTTCTCAAACACTGTCTTAAGGACTTTCTGAGTTCATTTACTGTACTGTCACTATTATAATTTAATACCTCTAGATATCAGTTCAAATACCAACTCATCTTTAGACAAATATGTCTATTTTAATGGCAGGCATTGTGGCGTTTTTCACTCAGTTTCACCCAGTTGATGGCAGAGTAGGTACATCAATAGCAGATTCGCGCAATAAATATGTGTACCATATGACGGATAACACATGGGGGTGGTGACTTCTGAGGTCGTAGTAATAAAATACTAGAAATATAAAGTTTACTTATAAGTTTCAGTTTAATTACGAAAACTTAAAAGCACCACTTTTTAGATGGTAAAGGAAAAGTTATGTAATGCCACGTTTGCTGCCAATTAGAATATAATAACTAAAAAGTATATCTTCTCGGTGGGCCTAAGATATCCAATGTTCTATTGAATTATGCGTACGACGTATTACTTTACAAAACAATAATATTTCACTTCCCTTCGCAATAGGTAGACTCACAACCCGGGTGTCGGCGTCCTTGGCACGAGACATTGAAGCTGTAGTCTAAGAACGGTTATTTTCTTGAAGAGGAGTAGAAGTTAGGAAGTGGTAGCCATCTATTCAAACAACACGTGAGATACATCAGCTACGTAAACTCGCCTAAAACAAATTCGCGACGGTATTAGCCATTTAATGATACAAATTACTATTTATAACAACGTGCTCGTCGCCATAAGGACGACGCCACAACCTTTATCTATCTCCATCAAGCAAATAAAAGATCTTCAAGGGTAAGTTACTTTACTATTCACATCTTACTTTACGTTACATTCATTTTATATGTTCGGCATCAAAGGGCTAATTTAATAATACGAAAAGATAAATTTTACTTACGGACAAAGCGCGCGAGGTCTGATGGGTTACGTAGTTGGGCTGCTACAAAGGGTTAGAAGGAAAAAAAATTCATACGCGTGCCCAATTAGGTAGTTACTCCGCCCAAATAATTTAGTTCCGGAACATTGGATGTAAAATAATATTATATTATACTGGCTGATTAGGTTTGCGAAATTTACATTGTATGAAATTTAATTAACTAATTTACGGTACATAGTTGCAAAATTTAAAACACCTAAAAGTGACGACAAAGAATTTGCCATTTACAGCATTTATCAGGCTTACGGAAAGATAAACGATAGAAAGCTGCCGAGCCTTTTTTGTAGATCCTATCAATAGCTTACTTATAAAAAGTTTTACATTTAAGCTAGGGCCAACGGTTTCGGCCACTATCGAGCACAAAATGTAAGTTTTTAAGTGAAATTTTCAATATAATCACGTTTTACTGCTAAATCATGGAAGATAGAGTAAAAGGTCCACTAGACCTTTTGTGTAGATTGCATTATTTTGTATTGAAATCAAATTTTTAATCTGGGCTAGAACTAAGATTTTTTTGAAATAGAGCCCAGAAAACAAAATCTCACGTAAAACTCAAAAAAACAAAACTTTAAAAAACGCGTTATGCGGCCAAACCGTTGAGGATAGGGCAAAATGTTACCGAACTTTTTTTGTAGATCACGTGTTTTTTCCTAAATCCCAATGAAAAATTTGTTTCGAGCTGCGATCAACCGATTAGCCGCTATCAAGCCCGGAATGTAAATTTGTAGGCCAAAATTTAAAAATATTTTCACTTAA
>NW_025779217.1:0-20954 GCF_021130785.1 Homalodisca vitripennis
ACCTGATAATGTCTTTCCAAAATTAACTTAGTACTGTACAGACTCATCTCTTGCTCCAATCAAGAACAAAACAGACGACATTGCTAGAAATGTATTGCTGTTTTCAATTTGCTTGGACTGTTCTTATTTCAATTGACATTTTCACACCTGGCTGAATGCCAACAAAGTATTTATCCAAGAAACAATAAAGATAAGAATAGGGCGCTACTGGTGTTTCCCCGGGTCATCACTGGGTTTGTTATACCTTGACCTAGAGCTAGGATGCAATGGAAAATTTTTTTAAATGTATTCAGTTTATAGTAACCTTTACTTAATTGCATAATGCCTTATATTACATTCACTCGTATAAATTACGTAAAAACTTATTTAAATATAAATTTGCTGAAGAAAACGTCTGAACGTTAAAAATGTCAAACTATACAAAAATAAATACAACGAGACATGGAAAAACAATAGACGATGTGTTTAAAAGATATTTAGCAAGTTAAGTTATTTCAGATTTCAGTTATTATAACCCCATAATTGTGATGACAATAAAAAGTGAAGTAACTATTTTGGAAACACAAGATTGTAATGAAAATCATATTGACAAAAATTATAGAAACTAATACAAACGATAATAATAAAAAAAAACGTATAAATATTTATTACTTTAATATTTATAGGTCAGTGATCATTGTAATTATGAGAAATGGAAAAATATTACAAAGTAAGTAATACAGTTAATAAAAAGTATGAAACGGTCAGTCCCGCTACTCCAGCCTTTCCATTTTTATTTAAATGTAAAATTTATATATGTTTGCATAACTTTGAAGAAAATAAAAGTGAATTATCTTTTTTTACAGGTTTGTACTAAGTATTAAAAATGCTTTTTAAATAAATTATTTTACGAATATTACCATAATAAGTATCCAGCGTTATTACCTGAGTTTAGGAAATATATGGTAGGGGAGATTTTAGTTTGGTTGTTAAGTCTGAAAAAATAATCAAACCTATGTAATAACATAAGACCCTATAAATCTAATTTTAAGTTGTAATACAGGTAAACATTCCATGAAAAACTTAAATAAAATATTAAGTAACAAAAATTAATACTACGGGTTTTGTAAGAAACGCAAAACCAACATTATTTTAGTTATTAAAATTCACACATTGGTAGGACTTCCATTAATACAGTTTTAAATAATTCTATATTATAATAATTTCAATACAATTTTATATAAGTGAAGTTTTTTAATTATTTGTTTAAACTTTTATAAAACACGTTACAGAGTAATCTATGTAATAATTAAGTATTCATATTTATCCTATTATAAAGTGTTGTATCTGACACCACAACAGGCTTTGCTAAGGTTGCGTGCAAAATTCACGTCTACAGCTCGTTCTATTTGTAAGAAAACGTTAAAATCCTCATGTAATAGATAGAGGAAATTAAAAAAGTATTTTTCTACGATTTTCTTGTTGTCAACATGGTTACCATTAAGGCCAATGTAAAATTGTTCGCTAACGCCCTGACAAATTCCATGATTATGATAGAAATGAACTTTCATGTAAAATCATAATCTGTTTGTTCTAGAGATATCGTGTTAAGAGCCAAGCAGAACAGACAGATAGACAGAGATACGACTTTTACAACCCTTCTGGTGATAAACTTCGCTAACGCTCAGCCTATAAGTTTTATAAACGTTTGGTAATATACCATACAAGTATAAGACTAAACAATGAACAAACATTATTAGTAACAAACTCTTCCACATCTCAAACTTCTGTAATTCTTTTTAAATATTTATTAGTTCTTTAACGGCAACTGGAATGATAAAATACAATCCTAAGTTGGTTTTTAATTAATGTGAACAATAAAAAACTCTTTTTGTTTAAAATTGTTGAATATTTCAATGGCTAAGGCTCCCATTCAAAGACAATATTTAATAAAAATAAACTAAATCAAACAAGTAAACAAGTGTAAAATTATACAGTATATTGATAAATAAATATTATAAGAATGTATCTTTCCCAAGATGTACTATTTATAAATAAAACGGCATGCTAAAAGTTAACGCGATTACATTCGTGTCCATAAAATCTTACTTACATATCCAATAGATTAATTAATTAAGTAATGAGTAGTGATTACGACTTTTATATACTAACCCTTAGCTAGTTATTACTATAACTTTTCATTATTAGGAAAACTAGTGGATCTTAATCTTAATAAATTTTACTACTTATCCTTACTGATCATCATGAAGAAAAATGTTAATTCCTTATGTAAGTTGATAAAATATTCTTAATTAAATAAGTCTTAAGATTCACATTAGTGTTCATATGATTTCTCAGAATCAAGAGACAAAAGTTAATAATTTTATTGTTGTAAATAATAGTTTCTAATGGAAACATGCAATGTATTTTACAATATTACCATAATTTGGGATAATAATGAACACACCAGCGAAGCTATGCAGGTATTTTAACAGTTGAATTATTTAGGAAGTAAGTAATATAGTATTATTATATCTTTCATCAAAATATGGTTATGTTAACGACATGTATGGCATGGTGGCATAAGCGTAGCAAGTGGAGAAAAAGGAAATGTATTACACGATATGACCAAATTATTACAATAACCGTTCTCAGGGTTGTAGCTTGGTCAGAACCTGCTGCATTATGTACTGAGTTAATAAAACAACTTAGTCTGTCAATATTGTCTTGAATATCGTTGAATTCAATTTCAGCCATAGAGTTAGCCACCTTTTCATGATAACAGATATCATTTTCTTTTGTTGCTTTCTGCTTCAGGTATAATGGAGATGTTTTCTCACCGACCCAACCCAGCGACAAGCCTATCAACCCTGAAACACAACTCAATTCTCAAATAATCTGAATCATTCTTTTTACAGGTTTCTGAAATCAAAATAATAACTAAAACACGTATAGAGACCAGATGGTAAACTAAACATTTCTGACCCATGTTTATATAATATTGCTTATTAGTATTTTGAAGATTGTAAACACAAATATACTACTTTTTTACAACGAAAAAGCCATATATAATATTATACCGCTGCATATCTGGATGCATTCCACCGATCCAACAGTTTTAATCCGGACATCCAACTCATATGAGAAATACTTGAATCATGGTGACTGGAAATATATTACTAAATTTATACGGTTTATTGACAGGTAGTAAATCTGCAGTAAACCTTATTAAATATAAGTTAAGGATAAATTAATGTGTCTAATCACTATTATGTTATTATGAAAATTAGGTTCAATTAAAATAATATTGAGTATTTAGTTTGTAAAATGGTGTTAAAATACAAATAAATACAAATTACGAGTAAATATTATCTCCTTTGCTGTATTTGGAAGTATCACTGTATATATTGAAGTAAGTAATGGAGGTTAAAGAGGAGTCAGTTTGCTGTATTTTGAAGTATCACTGTATATATTGAAGTAAGTAATGGAGGTTAAAGAGGAGTCAGTTTGCTGTATTTGGAAGTATCACTGTATATATTGAAGTAAGTAATGGAGGTTAAAGAGGAGTCAGTTTGCTGTATTTGGAAGTATCACTGTATATATTGAAGTAAGTAATGGAGGTTAAAGAGGAGTCAGTTTGCTGTATTTGGAAGTGTCACTGTATGTATTGAAGTAAGTAATGGAGGTTAAAGAGGAGTCAGTTTGCTGTATTTGGAAGTATCACTGTATATATTGAAGTAAGTAATGGAGGTTAAAGAGGAGTCAGTTTTGCTGTATTTGGAAGTATCACTGTATATATTGAAGTAAGTAATGGAGGTTAAAGAGGAGTCAGTTTGCTGTATTTGGAAGTATCACTGTATATATTGAAGTAAGTAATGGAGGTTAAAGAGGAGTTAGTTTGCTGAAGAGTTGGACAAACAATTTTGTCGGAGTAATTGTAAACACAGGAGCGCATTCTTCCTGTAGAAATAAACGAAGAAATAATTTATTTCAGTTTTTCTAAAACTGTTAAATAACTCTAGTGTACGAAATGTACAAGTGATCTTTATTAAAACATTCCTAAACAATCAAAATTTGAAATTTTATTATCCATTTTTGAACTAAACGATCAATCATGACTGAAACATCAAAAATTGCCACATACTGTGTTGCCTTATGCAATTTATATTTTTGTTTCTTTTATGATAAATAAGAAAAATATATTAGTTATAACCACTGTAATAGTTATTTCATTCTTCTGTAGAGGATTATTAACCCTCCATAACTTACGACTGTTAGTAAATGTTTCGAAAATTCAAACTTAGTGAGCTAAGATCAAATGTTTTAAACTTAAATTTCAAGTAAATAATTTTCTTTAAGTAGACTAAATTTTCAATTTTTCTGTATAATTAATTTTCTTCATTACCTTCTCATAAATGAATTTGAAAAACTATATTGTGTCAGATTTATAAAACTGTCCACCATAAAACCGTTCTGCATACTAAAAAATAAAATTTCATTATATACTTTACGTACTTGGTTGCATTTAATGAAAGCAATGATATAATTATTTGCATGTATTTCAGGAATTGCTGGAGGTATTGAACAGTAAGAGGTGCGGAGATTGTTGCAGAACGTCAAATCAAATTATCGTACTCGGTGACGGTTGTGGAAATTTTCATTAAAAAAAACGAGCCGATAAGAAACTTCTGTCAGAACCATATAATGCACGTATGTGTATTTGTGAACCATAGCTATTTTACATGTGCATAACAGCTTTTATATTCTTAAACAAATTAGTCGATGTTTTTGTTTATTTTTAAAACATATCCATTAAAAATATCGAAATTTAATATGATGTAACACGTTCCAAATACCTGAAATATTAACACAATTATTGCATAGATTACATTATAGTATATTTTATAACCTTAATCCAATAAAATGTTGACTTTGCGTTGAGTGTAATTTATAAGTAAAATTTTATTTATAATTTTGTTAGTGTAAGGTATATCAATAAGTTAAACTACATTGTGTACCGTAAATAAGTTAATTAAATTTCATACAGTGTAAATTTCGCAACCTAATCAGCCAGTATAATATAATATTATTTTACATCCAATGTTCCGGAAACTAAATTATTGGGCGAGTAACTACCTAATTGGCACGCGTATTGAACTTTCTTTTTCCATCTCTAACCTTGTAGCAGCCCAACTACGTAACCCATCAGACCTCGCGCGCTTTGTCCGTAAGTAAAATTTATCTTTTCGTATTATTAAATTAGCCCTTTGATGCCAAACGTATAAAATGAATGTAACGTAAAAGTAAAGATGTGAATAGTAAAGTAACTTACCCTTGAAGATCTTTTATTTGCTTGATGGAGATAGATAAAGGTGGTGCGTCGTCCTAAGTGGCGACGAGCACACGTTGTTATAAAGTAATTTGTATCATTAAATCTAATACGTCGCGAATTGTTTTAGGAAGGGCGGAGTTTACGTAGCTGATGTATCTCACGTTTTTTAAGAATAGATGGCTAACCACTACCCAACTCCTCTCCTCTTCTAGAAATAACCGTTCTTTAGACTACAGCTTCAATGTTCTCGTGCCAAGACGCCACACCACCCGGTTGTGAGTCTAACCCTATTGCGAAGGGAAGTGAAATGTTATTGTTTTGTAAAGTAAAACGTCGTACGCATAATTCAATAGAACATTGGATATTTTTTAGGCCCACCTAGAAGATATACTTTTAGTTATTACATCGAATTGGCAGCAACGTGCAATACATATTTTTCATTAACCATCTAAAAAAAGGTGGTGCTTGTAAGTTTAGTAAATTAAATTGAACTTATAAGTAAACTTTGCATTTCTAGTATTATTACTACGACCTCAGAATCACCACCCCCATGTGTTTAATCGACATACGGTACACAATTTAATTGCGCGAATCTTGCTATTGATTGCCTACTCTGCCATCAACTGTGGTGAAACTGAGGAAAACGCCACAATGCCTGCCATTAAAATAGATATTTGTCTAAAGATGAGTTGCAATTTGAACTGATAACTAGAGTATTAAACCTCAATAGTGACAGACAGTAAATGAACTCAGAAAGTCCTTAAGACAGAGTTTGAGAAACAATATTTTACCTACTGCTTGTAGCCTAATTAAAAATAGACCACAATCTAGGAGTAAAACTTCTCGGGAGGGGGAGTGAAAAAGTTATATTATTAGAACATGGGTGCAAGTGGAATTTGAACAGTGCTAGTTCACCTTTAGAAATCACCAATTCCACGAAAAAAAAAAGTGTAAACATTTAAAAACCGTTTATTTATTATAGACAACCAGCAGAACAAAAGTTCAGTACATAGTGAAACTTTATATCAGCTTTAGAGTTTACGCTAGTAAATGTTGATCGAACAGTTTAGCTAAAACATGCTACCTACAGTGAACCGAGATCAGCTTAAAGTGTTAGAAGCCAATATAAATGAATCAGTTAGAACAAGATGAGGCTATGGAACAGGCATGAAAGAACAAATAGGCCCTATTTCGTACAACCACCAACATATCACAGCCTACTGCCAGTACCCTCCCAACTTTGCCTATATGCCTATTTAAAATGCAAACATGATTGTATTATCAACCTAGTCTGTTTTAAATATGTTTAATTATTAAACCAACCCTGAGAATGTTTATTTACAAAATTTTACAGTAACAAATGGCTTAGTAAGTACCTGAGCTAATAAACTTTTTGAAAACTTGTTAAAACTAAAATTGAAACTAGCCTATCAAATAATGAAATATTAGTCATTGTTACCATGTTATGCAAAAGGTCCACTTTTAGCCAAAATAATACAGTGTAAGTCTATCATGCCTAATGTCAACTATCTACACAGGGAATTAATTAGTGCTTTTATCCCTGTAGGCCTAATTGAAAGACTGAGACTAGATTTAGTTTTATAGGCCACAAAGGTTTGATGAGCCACTGTATGAATACATCTATGACATCAAAGAGCTCAGTCAAGTTTTATTGTGTAACATAAGTGAACAGGACTTGGTAACTTGTATAAAAAGAGGTAATTAAGCCTACAGATAGAAATAAGTTAATTTTTGAAAACAATCCCATTTGTTTTACAGATTTGGAAAAATGTGTGTAGCTAGTAACAACAATAACCTTTAATGATAACTTAAGGGACAATTTAATATGACAATATGTAACAACATGTATCTCACCACATGTTGAACTTAAGAAAAAGTAGCCTACTGTCAAAAAACCCAAAGTTAATGTTTCAATTGTAATAGGCCTGTCCACTTAGCATAAAATTGTTTTATAGGAATCCAAAAAACCTAGTTGAAAGGGGAGTGTATTACACACAACACCTAAAAATATCCCTCCCCGGTTTCATAAGTTTAAGAATAATAATTTTTGTAAATAGTGTAACAATATGCCTTTAATTGAAGCTATAGTGGTAAAAATGTAAAAAAAAACTGCTTATTAATACTGGTGCTACAAGAGATATAATTTAGTAAGAATTTTATGATAGGCCTATTGTTGATTAAAAAGTTGTCTAAATATGGAAGGTGCAGATGATAGAATGTTTGCTGCAAATAACACTGAAATAAAAATGTTTTGGTTACTGTTATGCTAAGATAAAAATTTCTAAATTTTGTTGGAAAGTAAAATTTATTGTATTGGATAATTTAAAATGGGACATTGTATTGGGAAACCCATTTATATCTAATAGCAAATTAATTTTAGATCTTGATGGAGATTCATGTTATTTTAAATTCAATTGTAATGAGAAAAATAACTATTGTCAGACAACAGCCTTTTGAACATGAAGTAAAACAGCATTGATGTAAAAATAGGGTGCACTAGAGCTGAGGCTGAGATACAAAACCTTATAGGGGATTTTTCCAAATGTTTTTAATCCAAAATTAGGAGAGGCTCTAGATTTGGAAGTGAGATTAGTTCTAAATTGACCCCACACCTGTAAATATATTAGGCGCTTATTAGAGCCCTCCTACTGTAAATATAATGAAACAACAATACAGGAATTTGGTTGGACCAAGAAAAATGTACCCAGTACTTCTAGCCGACTACAGTCCCAGCCTTTTTAAAACCAAAAAGGACAGACTTGTAGTCAATTATACCGAATTAAATAAAAAGTTTACAGAGAAAATTGATTTTCCCATTGGTGATTTAAATAATTATTATCAACATCTTAGTGGAGCCAAATATTTTTCAATAATAGATTTAATATGTGATAAATTTTTGTGATGATATCTTAGTGTACAGTAAAGACCTTGATTCGCATTTAGTACATGTCCAGAGAGATTGTAAATAGACTAAGCAAACCGGCTTAAAACGCAAACCTAGAGAAAGCAAAGTTTGTTTTGAGAAATCTCCTTTTTTGGGAACTTAAAAAAAAATTAAAACAGTAACTATAGATCCCGAGCAACAAGATATACATAGATTTAAGCCGCCTAAGAACGCCAACAAATTCATTTCACAGTTTTAAGAACCAATTTCTTTCAAAATTTATAATGATAAATCCAATTATGTAAATCCTTTAAATCGTTTTAAGAAGGAAAAAACGAAAAAATTTATTTGGCCAAGTGAATGTCTAGATTCGTTTGTAAAGTTAAAAGTATGGTTGAATTTGGAATTTATGTAATGAATAAAAGGTTGAATTAAGTTTGTTATTTAGAATTATGTTTAAAGTAAAGCGACTAACTAGGTTGCGAAATCAAAAACATGGGGATTATTCTGTACCGTAAAATAAGTAAATAAATTTCATACAGTGTCAATTTCGCACCTAAGCATGCCATAATAATATAATAATATTTTTACATCCAATGTTCCGGAACTAATTATTATTGCGGAGTAACTACCTAATTGGGTTGGCACCGCGTATTAACTATCTTTACCTTCTAACAACCCTTTGTAGCAGCCCAACTACGTAACCCATCAGACCTTCGCGCCGCTTTGTCCGTAAGTAAAATTTATCTTTTCGTATATTAAATTAGCCCTTTATGCCAAACGTAACGTATGAATGTAACGTAAAGTAAAGAGTGAATAGTAAAGAACTTACCCTTGAAGATCTTTTATTGCTTATGGAGATAGATAAAGGTTGGTGGCGTCGTCCTTATGGCGACGAGCACGTTGTAATAAATTTAGTAATTTGTAATCATTAAATGGGCTAATACCGTCGCGAAATTTGGTGTTTTAGGCGAGTTTTACGTAGCTGATGTATCTCACGTGTTGTATGAATAGATGCTACCACTTCCAACTCTACTCTCCTTCTAAAATAACCGTTCTTAACTACAGCTTCAATGTCCTCGCTGCCAAGACGCCGACACCCGGTTGTGAGTCTAACCTAGTGCGAAGGGAAGAGAAATGTTATTTGTTTTGTTAAAGTACTACTCGTACGCATAATTCAAAGATACATTGGATATTTAGGCCCACCTAAAGATATAACTTTTTAGTTATTACATTCTAAATTGCAGCAACGTGCATACATATGTTTTCATTACCATCTAAAAAAAGTGGTTAAAAAAAGTTTAGTAAATTAAATTGAAAACTTATAAGTAAACTTTGAAGTTTCTAGTTATTTATTACTACGACCTCAGAAGTCACCACCTTCCCATGTGTTACGTCATGACGGTACAATTGTAAAATTAAAATAATGTTGATGTAGGTAAAAAATATAATGTGTGTGCGTTAAAAAATTATATATCATCATATGATATATAATTATGTTTAGCTGTTCAGAGTTCCGTGCAACATAACAATAAGCTCATATAGCAATCAGTAAGCTAATACTTGAAAAAAAACTTAAAAGTAAAACCACGCACACACAACAGTAACAGAAGATAAATAATCCCAAAAGAGCAGAATGATATATTCGCAGCAGGCATTGTGCTTGGTGTTTGATATATCATAGCAGACATTGTGCTTGGTGTTGATATATCGCAGCAGACATTGTGCTTGGTGTTGATATATCGCAGCAGAACATTGTGCTTGGTGTTTGATATATCGCAGCAGACATTGTGCTTGGTGTTGATATATCGCAGCAGACATTGTGCTTGGTGTTGATATATCATAGCAGACATTGGTGCTTGGTGTTGATATATCACAGCAGACATTGTGCTTGGTGTTGATATATCGCAGCAGACTTTGTGCTTGGTGTTGATATATCACAGCAGACATTGTGCTTGGTGTTGATATTATCGCAGCAGACATTGTGCTCGGTGCTGATATATCGCAGCAGACATTGTGCTTGGTGTTGATATATCGAGCCGTGACTGAGAGGTTCTACTGGTTGATCTTATTCATTTCTTTGAATAAACCTTCTACATATTTGGTACAGCTATTGCAGTGTCTTATTAAATAAACAGGTATTTGTCTATCATATTTTATAATCCGAATACAGAAGTTGTCTATTACTAAAATGAAATTTTTTACCATTTCGTTGTTTGTCAGGAAAAATAAGTAAAAACGTTTTATAAAAAGTATAGTCGTTGGCTTTACTTAGTTTTACTATTTTCTGTTATTTATTGATTTCGTAAAAAATTATCCCTTTCTCCTAGCAAGGTTAAAGACGTACTTTAAGTTAGTTCATCACAAGAGCCAATTTCGTTGTCGTACAGCGAACAGTAAACTAAAGCTCTTGGGTCCTGTAAGACTTTATTTCTTTGTTGTCTACCCTTACACGTTCTAATGTCGAACGTTTTGCAAGGAAATAAATGGAGTTCGATCAGCAGTAAAACTAAAACGTCCAATGTAGTCTACAAAGATATAAAGACCCGAGTCTATGGGGTGGTAAACGACAATAACATTGGCTCTAGTGGTGAACTGGCTTTAAGAGCGTCCTTAACCTTACTAGGGGGAATGAATTTTTTCTTTCATGTAATCGTTGTGGCTATTTTACGCATAACGTCAAATGTAATTTAATGTGCGTATCTATTATATTATTGACTTACAATATAAAACGAAGTAAGAAATTCAGTTTTTTCATTGAAACGCGTGTTCATGAAAAAAATAGGTAGATACAAACATCTACTACTTTTCTTCTCAATTTAAATTTAAATTAATGCACTGTAAAAATATGAATATTAGTACACTTGTTTAACAAATCTAGAAACTTTATCTATTAGTTGAGTGTTACTTGGTAAATATATTGTTTTGTGAAATATCAGGTATATTCTTTTTGAGGTTAATGAAATATTCATATAGTTTATTATTATTTATATATTTATAAGTAATATTTATACTATATACAAATATAAAATAATATTTATTATTATTTATTTATTTATATTTTAATTATAATATATAAATACATGTGGCAGATACGGCCAAATACAAAATAATAGAATCGTAAAAAGTAAGGGCTCTGTGGTGGTGTAATGGTAACACATTCACCCGGCAAGTGAGAGATCCGGGTTCCAGTCCCGGCGGAAGAAAGTACTTTTTGTGATTCAATGTTTATCGAAATTAAATAAGGTTATTGCCACTTATACAAATTTAAATGTAAATTATAATATATTTATATATAATTAATTTTAGGTATCTAAAATTATTTTATAATATATACCATTATTTGTTATATATCGGAATGTTTTACACACTGTATGTACCAAACCCACAACATTTTAATTACACCACACAATAAAGCTGTAGCTCACGGGTTTCCAAAACTCGAATATCAACCTTATGAAAATATTATTGTTTGGTTTTAAAAGCTTGTTATAAAACACACATTGCTCAAGTAGTTATTCTAAATCCGTTTCCCAATTTAATATCAGCTAATTCTTTATGATTATTTACAATTATTCACATTTTTGCTTGTATTATTTTACATATTTCCTGCAATTACAAATCCTTCAAGATTTTATATTAGCAGAAAAAGGTATTATGCTGTAATTCAATTCTATACGAGTAATACATAAATAAGTATCTAAAACTCAAAATTGATCATGAATTATTCAAAAAATCAAATGGTTTCCCTTTTATATTTTAATAATTTATTTGCTTAGTTTAAAAAATGAATATACAAAAAACACAATACAATTGCTCTCAAGCAATTATTCCAAATTTAATGCCCAAATTAGTATTATGCTAATTACTGTACAATTGTTTACACCCATCAAGATTTTGTTGAAATTATTTGGATTTATAATGATTACAACATTTAAACATTTTATATTAGCAGAAAAGTTTTTTAAATTTAATCAATCTAATTAATGTAAAATCAGTACATAAATAAGTCCTTAGGATTAAAAATTGAATATAAAGTACAACAAAAATTATATGGATTTCTTTTATACATCAAATTCAAAGCATTGTGTTTTCATAAACATCTTAAGTATTTAAAATAAACAAATATTGACTATAAATTAATTTAGAAGATACTATTATATTCTCATAACTAAAACACACTGATTTGTAAGAGTTTTATAATAGATAAAAAAGACATAAAACAGCAATTGAAATAAAAAGTTTACTGTAACCAACAAAATAAATGTATCAGATTTAACAAGTTTAATAGTATGTAACATTTTACCTTCTGCAATTATACACCAAAGAGAATTAAAATGAATAAGTTGTAATGAAAATGTTCTAATTTATTTATTTATTTAACTTTAACACTTTAGGTAGTTGTAAAACAGTTGCAAACAGTACTAAACTACAAATATTACAAACTCAACTTACAAACTTGACTGTATTTATTGATTATTACTTTCAAAGAGAGTATAATTTAATATAAATGTTTATTGTATTGTTTTGAAATATTAGGAAGGCTAAAACTGTTTTGTTACAATATACTTGTCTTAGTATAGGTTAAAATAACATACTGAACACAGTTACTCCATATTAAGATGGTGCAATCTATTTTGGATTAGGAAAATGTTTTTATTTTAAATTCAAAGCCCTTCAAAATGATATCTCTGAATACAGGTAAAAATTACAACACATTTAGCTTTACAGGAATTAAAGCAATACTGCAACTCTATCAGGTCTCTTAGTTAAATCCAAAACCTAAAAATTTTATTCCCTTTAATTACAGTTCAAGCTGTTTAAAACGTTTTCCTTAGATTTTGAAGGTTGATTTTGAAATCGGGACAAATGTATCGTACACGTTGAATTAATACTGTATTCAATTTAAAGTTGAATAGAAAATAATTGGTAATTATTCAGATTACAACATATTTTCCTACCTGTGTATCTTCTGCAACTCATTATGATGGGTATGGAGAGTTTAAATTGTTTGGAATAATTAACTCAATTTGGGTTTTGTCACTTCACCAAAAGAGGATAAGTTACTAGGACTAGCAAGCTGAGTTTGACATTCCAGCTCTCATTTCATTTTTTTTTTCAAAAGTAGCAAAGTAACGATTACAAAAATGTACCCTATAATACAGATAAAAGCCTACAGATTTATAAAATTCAAAACTATGATAGAAACTCAGTACATAAAAAGAGGATGTACAAATGCTCTTTTGCACAAATGCTACTGGTATTTTTGCTCAGCCAAGGATTAACGTGCAATACTTGCTAGTAGATTAACGTGCTAATATATATATATATATATATATATATATATATATATATATATATATATATATATATATAATAATAATAATAAACTAGCGGGCCCGGCGCGCTTTTGCTGCGCATTTCAATAATTTTTTGCAAAAGTTGCCCGCGGCTTCGCACGCAATTTCCCGTTGAAAACAGTACACTATATTCACTTATTCTTTTTCTATCACATTCTAAACATTGCTGAGATAATTGATAGTCCGTTCCATCGTGAGCCTCTTGGGCGTATTATGAAGGTATGTACCATATTCCTGCCTCTATCTAGCTGTTACCCACGGCTTCGCACGCAAATCTTAAGAACCGAAGTCCTTATATTACTTAGTAAATTTTTTTTTTACTATAATAAATTTTAGATTAAATTAGTTATATCTCCGATGCCCACGATTGAGCTTGCTTTGTTGTCTCGATCGAGAGAATATGTAACACACGGAGTTTTGAGAACCATACTTCTGTCAAAAAAAACAACTAAGGTTGATTTTATAACATTCTTTATATTTGTAGCCAACGTAAGATAGTAATTATGATATCTGCATTACTCTTCTGATCAAGCATGAGCATGGGTTTTATATTAAATAAATATTGCAGTTAAAGGTGAATTTTTACGTCAAATTTGAATTGTATTATCTGGATAGTAAAGTCTATGTTTAACAGTGATTGCAAAAACAGTTTAAACAAAATTTGTCGTTTCTCTTAAGCTTACTCTATGCTTTAAAACTATAAGTGTAATATATGTTTACAAAGAACAGCTGATTAAAAATTTGAAAAGACGTTAACATATGTTTGCTGCAATGCATTTCTTATGGGTATTTCTGTAACCAGTGGGGCGGAATCCTGAATCGGGAAAGGGATGGGAATAGCTTATAAACCTTCTCCGTGGAAAAATACATATACGTACAAATTTTCATCATGATCGGTCCAATAGTTCACGATTCCATAAAGACAAACAAACAAACATTCATTTTTATATATATAGATAATAATAAATAATAACATACATATACTTTAAATTATGAAATATAAGTATAACTACTATTATTAGATGTGAGGGATGAGAGTAGGTTAGATGGTTTAAGACGTTTCTATTATTACTAAAATGATTTAATTTAATTAGGGTTAACTTAGTAAACATTTTATAACAAGTAAAAAATACTTAGTGAAATGCAATATTCCAAATTGTAAAATACTATGCTATTTTAGTCAATATATTTTAGTCAGTATGTGATTAAATATAAAATATATAAATTCAATGGTTTTTTTTTATTTGCTTCAATTTCCAAAATGTTAAGATTGTTATGAAAAACGCTGCTAAATTATTCCCATCTAACCGATTAAAAACTCTTATGCCTAAATAGAACATTGATAAATGGTCACACTTTCTCTCTGCGTCGGTTCGGAGCGTAAATCTTGATAAATGGAAATTGAATAACTGTCGTAAACAATTTGAATCAAAAGTTAATGTAACTTTCTGCTTGAATAATGTTACAATAAAAAAAACAAATTATAAATTTTTATATAGGTAAATTAACTTAACTTTGTACTATTATATCCTTATAAACAATTTTCATTTTCGGAAAATGTAATCTATAATTTTTATTGTTTATAAATCGATCTTTGATCTTTTCTTCGGCTGTACTACGATCAAACTCATCTGTTTCACTTTTATTTAAGGTAAAAAAGGTAAGTTACAGTTACAACTCACATTTCAGATACAATGAATAAATAAATCGTTTAATGCAAAGTAGGAAATAACCCGATGATGCATAAAGACAGTGTTACCAACCAAACAAATAAAGTGGGAGTAGTCAATGTGCCAAAGGTCCTAGTCACTTACTATAATTACACACAAATTGCGCAGACAGTCACTTTTGAGGGACAGTCAATGTGTGCCAAGGTCATAGTCCCTTACTTAATTACACACAAATTGCGCAGACAGTCACTTTTTGAGGGACAGTCAATGTTTGCCAAGGTCATATTCCCTTACTTAATTACACAAAAATTGCGCAGAGTGTCACTTTGAGGGACATACATGACTGTGCTAAGGTCCATAGTCCCACTTACTTAATTACACAAAATATGTGCGACTGCTCACTTTTGGAGTGGACAGTCAAAGTGTGCCAAGGTCAGAGTCCCTTAACTAAATTACACAAAATTGTGGCGGACCGTGTCACTTTGAGGGACAGTCCAATGTGTTTCTCAGGTCATATGTCACTTACTTAATTCACACAAATGTGCTGACTGTCACTATTTGAGGGACAGTCCATGTGTGCCAAGGTCATAGTCCCTTACTTAATTACACACAAATTGCGCAGCACAGTCACTTTTGAGGGACAGTCAATGTGTGCCAAGGTCATAGTCCCTTACTTAATTACACACAAATTGCGCAGACAGTCACTTTTGAGGGACAGTACATGTTGTGCCAAAGGTCATAGTCCCTTACTTAATTTACACACAAATTGCGCAGACAGTCACTTTTGAGGGACAGTCAATGTGTGCCAAGGTCATAGTCCCTTACTTAATTACACACAAATTGCGCAGACAGTCACTTTTGAGGGACAGTCAATGTGTGCCAAAGATCATAGTCCCTTACTTAATTACACACAAATTGCGCAGACAGTCCACAAGTCATTTTTTAGGGACAGTCAATGTGTGTGCTGCTGGCCTGCGATTTCGGACGTATTTTTCGTTTTTGAAAAACAGGGACATAATGAGCACTTTTTTTAAATGCGTATTCAGAACACTCCAAGGATAAGCGATAGTCCACTGAAAGATATCCAAATCTCCTGAGTTTTAAATAATAGTGTTGTTGGATTCTTATAAGTCGAGGAGTGAAACAGTTATTCGTGAAATAAGTCGAATCTTAACTTTAACTACTCCATAAAATCTGATTAAATAGTTCAAATTCTTAAGCTAGTGTGGAGGAATTCTTAGCTTTTCATTTAACGCTCTTGTGATGTACTTCTAAGGCGATTTTATATAGACGTACATAGTGTGTTATTTTTCATGATTAAAAGATTCAGAATGTTGAGCGAATTTTTATTTTAGGCTTTGCACTTCTATAAGCAAATTCAGGTTCAAATGCATTTCAAAAGCTAAGATAGAATTTGTTCTGTTGTACCGATCAAGAAAACTCAAAAAAATTGTAGCATCGAAACTTGTTTTCATAATTTACCTTAACCTAATAGTACCTGAAGATGAATTCCTAGAAATTTGAAACGTACATTGTACTGAAGAATAAAAACCGAATAAAAAAGGTTTTTTTATTGTATGTGTATATCCAGAAAATTATTTGTATGGCCATTGAAATTTACTTCTAATCTAAGGTATTTCTATAATATAACCTCAGTAGAGTTATATTTTTTGCCATAGTCCAGAAGACATAATCATAATAAAATCTGAGTTGCCTACTCCTGTCAAAAATTTAAAGTCCAGTACTGTCCAAGCATTGCATACTTAATATTTGTTTAAAGGTATAGTTACAACTATATTTTTACTAAAATCTTTTATTTTCTATCTAGAAATTTTCTTATTCTTGCTCCACAGCCATTGCTGAAAATTTTTGAATAATAATTGATCTTACTATCAAGCTTACTCTATAGCTTAATAGCATATACATTACTGATAGCTAGAAAACCATAACAAAATTAGTTTGAATGACTACATTTTAAGTGAGGTGACATCAGGGAAAATTGTGTTATAGGTGATAATAAACTGTTAAATACTAATTAGCTTGTTCACAACATTCACTAACACACATTCGAAAAAACAACCAATATTTAAGACTTCAAAGAACAATACCCATGAATGAACTTCGGACCTACTTCATTATTGCAGTAAAGTAAATTTATTACAAAAGTTACTTCAATTATTAAGTTTTTACTGCTATTGTTTTCAATAAGAGTTTTTAATTTACATTTATAAACATAGAAGCTGGTAAAACGTTTCAACTGTCAAGAAAATGCTGTTAAATAAAAGTCATGAGTATGACGTCACACCATCTAGACACATAGTACATCGCACACATTATTTTCCATTAGTAGAGCTGGCCAGCCATACAGACAGTGTAAGAGCGTCGGACAGACTGTAGCATTAGCTACCACCTGCTGACACTGCACCGCTGACCATAGACACAGCTGTACTAGCTGAGCAGTATAATCTGCTTATCAATAGTACTATAATAGTAGTATATCGCTAGTGATTACCTTATAAATTCAATTATATACTGATAAGATTCGTTTTACCTTTTGATTTACTTGCAAACCCTTATTTTTCGTTTAAAGTTGAAAAGTAATGATGTCCGTGCTAAGAAGCCCTTCTCTGACACTTAAACCTTGGTTCCAACAGCCCAAACCACCACAACAGGTTTGGGTCTCTGGACATCTTCTGTGTACAGCATTGCTCCACCAACTATGAATTTCACAGTTGTCATCCCCCAGATTACCACCGCCTTGGGTAACCTAATTCTGCCATCAACCTCACGGACTTTTTTTGCAACGAGTGTGTCATCGCTGAAAAGGATATTTTTTATTATTGGGCTACACTATGTAAGCAATTATCTGATACATGATAGTATAGAGCATTGTTATACCAGTTCCGTTTTATAATGTCTCTTTTTGTATATTTATAGTTTGAGATTGTACTAGTTACTGTATTTTGTTTGATTATTGCCTCTAACTATATTTCGTTAAATAGTTTTTTTATTATATTGCACCTTGCGCCGATATTGCAGTTATTTTCAATGTGTATTTTTCTATGTATATTATTATTGTTATGTTATTACATAATATTATTTATTTTGTATATAGAACTGTATATATTTCAGATATGTAATGGTCATGTACTGTTACATTGTTGTTGGTTGTGTGTATTAATTTGTTACATTATGGTATAGTGAATCTATAATACAGACTGCTCGTTGTAATGAACTCAAGTCATAAATGAATCAAATTGTATTTGCATGTTCTGTCAGACCTTGTTTATTATGCCTAGATAGCTTATTGTGTTTAGCATATTGTTATATTGGCATATTGTCATTGTTTGCATGTAGCCCCTACATAATTTTTCTTGGCTATCTCTCCTTTTTCATGAGTATGATTCCACTTAAGATGAAGTTTTGTTTTGTTTTGATTGTATATATTATTGCCATCTTGTGGAACATGATCTATTATTATATTACTTGTAAAAATGGTGAACAACCGTGTATAAATAGAATAAATAAAACAGCTTTAAAGTGACCTTACTCGAACACACCACCAACTGGGACCGGCGCAGGCGGACTGCTTGTCCATTTATTTTTCATTAATATAGGACATCTTTAAAAGGGTAAATCTTAAATTTAACAATCTCAAAGAAAAAAAGTGTAAGTGACAACAAGATATGAAACAGCAATAGAAGCTGTGTTTTAACGATATTTAATCAAGTGCTTTATTCCAGAATTTATATTCCTATAATTATTCGTATATATATACACTATTTTTAATTATTATAAAACCATAAATTCATTTTTTTTATTTTATTTTTTTCAAATAAAATGACAAAGAAGAATTAAGTAATTTATTTCGGAAGTACAAGTTTATATCCGTAATTTTCTTTTACTAGTATCTTATAAAAATTACTTATTAACCAATAATAGTACCTCTTATTAGCTGAGCTTTGGCGAGAGGTCACTATTTGAAGAAGGTGGAAACAATTCGTGTAATTTTGACTGTATATTAAAGCCCCCTCTTAAAAGTTCTTTTGTGCACATAATTTTTTGTTCTTTGTAATTTATTCTGTTATTAATATTGTTATTGGAGATGACATGAATTTTCAGAATTTATTAAAATCCCCTTCATGAGTTTATTTTTAAAGAAACCGCAATGTATGATCTATTTTTTATTTATGTTTATACATACATTAATTAATGGTGTGGGTATTCAAATTACATTTAAATTTTATTCATAAAGCGTAATAAACACTACATTATTCTCTTTTCGAAGACTTTTATACAAATATATTAATAATAAGTATTACATAAATTTTTTTTTGTTTATTTAAACCTAGTTTACATGGTTTATAATTTTGTTTACTCTAGCTTGTTAAAACAAAATCTTAGAAGCAATGTTCATTTTTAAAATTTAAATCAGCCGCCATTTTTTAAAGTGACAATAAGATTAGTGAGTGCCTTTAATAAAGTGGTAATGTTAATTTTCTTTAAAAATATTAATGCAACTTGAAGGTGTTTACGTTTAAAATTTTTATTGCCGTACACATATTTATTTTTCCGAAACAGGGGAACAAGTTGAGCCCTTCAGCATAATTTGGAACATTTTGGGAAATTTTTAAAACATATGTTAAGTTTTATTTTGTGAGATTTTCGTGAAGTAAAATAATCGGGTATATAATTAATAATGGTTTATCACAAAAAAGCTATTAATGCCACGGTTGCGATAGTTCCCAGTATACTTATTATGATAAGGTATACACCTAATTATATTATAAGGTATACTTTTAGATATTTCTAAAACCATTTAAAACCAGTACTTCAACACAATTAGTATGGATTATATTATTGTTCATTAAAAGTGAAGTTGTGAATGATAGAGGGAAGGTAATTTTGGGTCCTAATGTGAAATTTTACTATGAATTGAAAATCGGAAAAAAACGTGAAATATAATGTTTTTGTAATAACAGGTAATATTTTGATATAGTAGAAAAGTAAATTATTGAAAAGGTTATAAGTTTAGGTTGGTTAGCATGGCTCCTGTTAGTGAAAAATATAGCTTTTAGCAACTTAGCTTTAGTAGTTTATAGGAAAAGATATCACTGTAGTGAAAGTACTCTAATTTTGTAAGATTACACAGAACGAGGAATAGGCCTCCCGTTTGCGAAGTCAAACTACATTAACTAAAACCACTTAACTACCTCCTAAAACTCTACTGCTAACTCTATCCAACTATCTAAAGTTTTGTACTATTAATCACCTCTAACAATAACCATTTTAATACATTATTTCCATAGAGGATTGTAACATAATGTGAACTACCATTATTATCTCTAATTCCATGATCGAATATATGTATTTTACACACACACACACACACACACACACACACACACACACACACACACACACACACATACACACACACACACACAGCAAGCCACACACACAACACACGACACACACACACACACACACACACACACACAACACACACACACACACACACACGACACACACACACACACACACACAAACCACACACACACATCACACACTACGCACACACACGACCACACACACACCACACAAAAAAACAAACACACACACCCATCACACAGCACACACACATTTTTATAGTATATATATATATATATATATCCCCAAAATATTAACCACAAAATATTGTTGAACGG
>NW_025779218.1:0-29270 GCF_021130785.1 Homalodisca vitripennis
TCAACGATTTAACTTAAAATATACTTGTGGAAGTTTTTGTTACTGTAGAAACAGCCGAATACATCAGATAAAAATATTTTATGTTGTAAAGCTGTCGATTTTTATTAAGTAATAATTGGAATTACAATGGATTAGTTGTAAAAGTTAAACGGATATCTAAGAGAAATATACTGATATCTTAGTATGGGTTATAATATGCCATTATCTTAATTGTCTTTCTCGAAGATATTTTTTTATTAAGAAACAAATTAAGAACAACCACCACCCCAAACTGTCTGTTATTGGTATCAGAAGGGACAGACAGTCGTTTTTAAATCGGTAATGGTAATGTTTCCTGATCACCTAGTGGAAATAGCATTTCGATTGTAAAGTCTAAAGACACATTAGAATTATAATAAAAAATGCAGCTTTTATATTATAGAGTAATTATCAGTCATCCTGAAATTTAAAATAAAAATGTAAACAAACATATGATTATCTATAACCGTAATAATATATTAGGGTTTTTTTTTTTTTTATTCAAAAACAAAACCGTTTTACTTTCTATATATTTATTGCTTAAATAAAATTATAAGTACTTACAATATTGTAACGGAAAAAAATCAGATATAAAAATCTAATTTTTATCTATCTGGACGAGACGCTGTATTATAATTTGATGGTATATTAATATTAGGTCATATTTTCCCCTTTGCTATTTTGCTAATTAATGTATGTAAAATAAAAAAGAAACTTGCATATGTATTCTAATGAAATTAGAGCTATTGTGTAGAGAAACTCTTTCTTTTTTCATTTAAAATAAACAAGAAATATTATTAATAAGTTTCGTCAATTAATTGTATTCTGGCCGGCGACAACACGTGACGTTGTCAAGCACAACAGTGCTACGCCGGGCGTGTAGCCGTCACGCGTAGCACATGTTGGCTCGTACAACACAACTAAAGTATTTACACCAACATTTGTCTGTTACAAGAGGGGCCTTTTCGGTATTTTTGGCACGGAGCCGAGTTTCACGGTGTAAATTGCCCTCATTTATTGGTTTAAATTTGGACCCCTTTTACAGATATATTTATGTCCACACTAATTAAATTTTTTAATAAATAGCAATAGACAAATATTTGATTTTGAATAACATATAAACATTGGAAATCACAACAAAAAGTACTTGGCTCTGCCCAGGACGGCATGTGTTGTATAAGATACGGACCAAATACAAAATAATTGAATCGTAAAAAATGGGCTCTGTGGGATGTAGATGGTAGTTAACATTCACCCCGGCAACAAGTTTATATGATTTATGTCTAAAAAATATATATTTTAATTTTTACGACTCATTTTCATTGGAGCGGAACGTGGCCTGGATAAAATATAACTAATGGCTACAGTCTATCAGTACAGTAAAATGTTATGTAATAATATTGTTCTTCCACTAAAACACAATTATTAAGTTTGTATAGTATGTGTATTATTGCTTCTGGATTTTAATATATTGTTTTAAAAACAGATTCCCTATTTACACAGCCCTGTCTATTTCTACTTCATAAGTAAATTTATAAATTAAGAAAATTTTAATATGTTGCTTCTTCTAGAGACAATACCCCCCTCTTTGTTCCTTTTTTCTTTTTTTAAAATACTTTTTTATATGAACTTGATAAACTTTAATAACTCATTATTATTTACCATTTAAAACTAATATCATATATTATTTTATACTAGTCCTCAATAATATATTTACTAAAAACTTGATTACAAAAACATCAATTCCGGCAAAAATTTCCCGTTCCCGTGGGAATTTCGTTTGTCTTTTTAAATTCGTCCCATTCGGGTCAGGCAACGATGATGTTTATTATCTATACTAATACCCACACTACAGATCATATAGATTCAAAAAATTTCTCACAAGCGCAAACACCCGATATTCATTCGGCCCCTCCCTCTGAACATAAATAGTTTAAAATTCCTTAACTAAAATTAAATATCGATACAGCGAAAAATCCTCTTCACACATTGAGACGGGATTAAGCTTAAAATTTTGCATATGGTTTATCCTCAAACATGTGGTTATTACACCTTGTTTTTATTATCAGAATATTATAAATTTAATTTCTTCTCAACAACAAACCTTTACAAACTTTTGAGGTTAAAAAAATGTTTAAAATATCACTATCCGGATTTTTTGAGACGATTTCAATAGTTTTTAAATAAAGTTTATGAGAGAAAAATTTTTACTCGAAAATGAAATACAAATCCATTTTTTACATTATCCTAATCTATCCACATAAGACAATATATTGTTGTTTCTAATGATACCAGCTTACATTGGTCGAGATTAAATCCCATCAGCAATTTCTTTATAGTATTATGTACTGATGTTTAATAAGCTCTCATGAGTATTCTCTTTTTAAGCCTGGATCACACTGTTGCTCGAACTATCTGTGATTTCTTGATTCGTTGTTAAAAAATATTACAATATGTACATCATTGTTTTTATAAAAATACTTACGCTCGTAGTTAGGTTGGTGTTGTATGTTAAACATCACTTGGGCTAACATTGTTTTTTCAATGCTAGTTTTTACATTAATACCTTTCTTATTTCATAAATCGGAACTTAATTACGTTTATAAAAACTTGTATTATGTATAATCAACTATTATATACTATTATTGTATAACTAAAATTTTTTTTTGAATAGATGAAAATTATCACCTCTAAATATTTGGAGCGAGGGTATCAAAGGTGTAAGATGGCGGTGGGTGTTAGGTGAGGGGGGGTAGGAGGTGGGTAAAAGGTAACAGGTAAAATCCCCTGTTTCTTGTATTCTAACAGTTCACAGGGTTTTTTTTTTTCTTCTTCTAGCATCATCCGCTCCAGACGTTTCTTGCTTTATTAAAGGGAGGACAAACTGACTATGTACACTTATGATGATAGTAATCATATTTAAGAGCCTGGTGACCCTTTTTAGACATTTGTCACGTTATAGTTTGCCAAAACGGTGGGTGTGTTTGGTATATCCGACAAGCTAAATCTTTAAAATTACAGCTTCACACCCGTATTAAATCAATTTTTTTTCTAGGCGGAAAAAAAAATCGGTGACCAAAGGAACACATTCAAGTCAGTTTTCAATATAACTTTATGCCACAATTTGCCTCCTTTACTCCGATCCTTATAGTATAGTTTAATTTGAGACGGCAGCCTTCAAAAAAAAAAAAAAGACGTTTTATTTTTTGAGAAGCGAAAGAATAGCTTTTTTTTTTTCTTATGTTTTTTTTTTTTTAAGCGGAAAGGAAGATAGAAATAAAGATAGACAAAAACAGAAAATCTGTATATAGACTAACAACTTTATAGGATGAGAGTTAGACTACTTTATTCAATCTTATATAATTAAAATAATCGGCAAGGATTTCTCAGGATAACAAGGTTATTTAACCAGGAAAGGCAGGAACCAGGGATGGCAAGGCTCGAGGTGGATCCCCGCCAACCAAAGGATGAATTCTAAGTGAATATAAGGCAGGATATAAGAATTTCAAGATCTAATCAAGATAACCAACATAACAGCAAGGAAGAATTATTACCTGACGTTTACTAGACAAGACAGTGTTTCTCGGGCGGGCAACAAAACTCATGATGGTGCAAGTAGTTCTTAAGCTAATCTAAGAATTTTTTAATTGTGAAGAAAGTTCGTTTACAGCTTGCTTATTAGTAATCTCATGGTTGGACTTGCCTTTCCGTGGCCGGCTCCCTATGTAAATGTTTTTTCTTTGCACAGTAAAAATGAAAATTTATCCTTATTCCGTAATCTGTTTGTGAAACTTTGGTTGAATAAGATTTTAAAAAGTTTTAGAGGTTATTAGATACAGTTTAACATGCTTAATCCATAGAATTATATAAGTGATATACAGGTCATTATACATACAGCTTAAAATTAAGCTTTTAATATTACATACAAAATACCGTAAATACGTTTTTTATATCAAAGTAATTTTGTAGAGGTTCATTTCATATCCCCCCCCTTTTTTGTATTAATATGGAAGTGTTAATAATGGGTAATCAAAAAGCAATCAGAGGCAGCAAGCATCAAAAATCAACAAATCCCAGGCCATAATTATTTTTTATTTGAAGAAACTGGAAAGCCGCTATTTTTTAATATATTAAAACGGGCGATGAGAAACGGTTGTCGGTTATGTACCAAAGTATGCCAACGAGTTAATGATAAAATATAACCATAAGGATGTCTAATACGTAAAATGTATGAACATAAAAAATGTCTTACGTGTTAGGCTGTAAAATGGTTCAGGTGCTTTGACTTTTTCGGAGATTAAAAAATACCTTTCTTTTAAATACTTACAGGGGTGGACATAGCTTATTACTTCACAGACCAGGTCTTGAAACATTAATCACTCTGAAATATGAAGGCATATTTGTCAAAATTTGATAGTCAATAATAACATACATGCTGTGTATATTGCGATATAATATTCTAGTTATGATTATAATGTATCCAATCCTGCAACGTAACAAAACTACTGGTGTAAAAGGAATTTAAATTTAAAATACGAGTATAAGAAAGTATTTGAATAGAAGTAGGTTAGCATAAAAAATCAATATAAAACTTATTTGACTATTTTTTTTTTCTCCTTGTAAAATTGTTATTAAAAACTTTTAGATATTGTTATAATTGCTAAAATATTCATCCCAATGTAGGGAAGAAATTATGAAATAGTATTCTCTAAGACTTGATTACCCGATTTTTATAACAAAGCATTCTTTCCTTTGATTATGGTACGGATTAAGTAAAACAATCTTAGTGAAACACAGACCAACTAAATACCCGGGATATACAGTTTGGAACAGTCTAATGTGGTTAGCTGTGGTTAAACGGTTTATTTGCACTGAAACCAATGTTCGTCCACAATTCTATTTAGAAGTATTTCTAACTGTATTGAATTGCTGAGAGTTTTCATCATTAAAACATTTAAAATGCTTTAGGATATCTATGAGCTGAATTCAGTATAATGAATTATTATTTTTTTAACATTAGTAACTAAACTTTATTTAAAAAGTACACGTTCTTTTGCACAATATACTAAGATCAGGCAGGAAATTTCACAGCTATTAAAAGTCTATATATTTGACATATTAATACCTGAACTGAAACACCTTTGTAAAACAGTGTTAATTGAAAAGAGCTAGGAAATAAAGCCATTATTATTATTACCCACACCAATTTACAACTGACAATTGAAATAATAGACTTACTCAAGGTCCATAAAATAATGTAATATATTTATAAGAATGTAAAAAAAGGTTGAGTTATATAAGACTTTAATAACTTATTTACCTAAAGAACTAAACGAGAAGTATCCTGCTTAGACAACTTTGAATGATACCAAGATCTGCAAATAAAATTAGTCCCGTTAGGTGTAGGGACAGTTCTCTTCCGTCAAAAGGCTTATAGAGGTAACTTCTTTGATTACAATATATTACACCGCTTGAGTGCAATTAAATGTATTCAAATCTATCTTAAAGATTTTATACTTGTTCATATTTAAACACATACAATATTTAATTAAAGGAATATATTTCTTCTGCTTTTTATGGAACCGTTTGAGAAAGAACTAAAAATCCCAATATACACTAAATGAGTGGAAAACATAGAACGGCAACCAAAAAAGTAAATTAGACGCCAGGTTGTCGTGTACGTGAGTATTGTCTTCAATAACAATGTGAAGGGGAAATAATAATGTTCATAAAACGAAATCTCATTAGTCTTTTAGTTAAACTCTTTATATATATATATGCAACTCCTCGCATAATTAATGCATATATTTCATATATTAAATCACAAAAAAACATGTGAATTACATTAAATAAAAATACAGTTCCATTTTATGAGAGAGAGCAGTTTTTAATATAATCAAAGTTGTATATAAGAAATATTTTTTTTTACTTAAAATTTTAAAATTCTTGTCTTTTTTTTTAATAGGCTGGTACTGTTTTACTGTTGCTGAGTGAGGTAAATATCAAATAATGTTGATTAAAAATTGTGTATGATCTGAGCTTAGTGTTACTAAAAGTATTCTATTAACTTTCATATTTTTCGGATTGTGTAAATTATTATATTATTATATATATATATATTAACGTTTTCAACTAGATGTTTCTAAGCTAAATTGGACGGACAGTTAAGTAAAAAGTATATTGTCCCCTTGCATATTTTGTACGGACCTAAAGCTGTGTAGGAGCATCGTTAAGCTGTTTTTAACTATTGTTTTTATACTTTTACAAAACAAATTTCTTTTATTGTTGTTATTAGAAGATGTGATCAAATATTATTTAGGAGTTTTTACGTATGTTACTGATAAACGATAATTTTAAAAAATCTTTTGTTTGCAATGAAAGAAAACATGATGTCTGCCAATAAAATGAACGTTATGAGATGACAAAACAGCGCAGGCAGCCCTGCGGCTGACAACACATGATCTTCAACACTCTGACTCACGACATTTCTTTTGTTTAAGAGCGCCTTGGTTTGTTGATTCTTTTGTGTGCATGAAGAATGATCGGGGTATTTTTAATAAAGTACAATAACATCATTCCCTCATTTAACTAATACAACATAAAACAAGTAATGTTATCCTGAAATAATACGTTAGTCTAAATAATTATAATGCATTAATTACGAGATGGTTAGAACGAATCATAAAAAACTTTTTTCCCTCAAACTTCAAACATTCTAACCGTATCAGTGAACATCAGGCCGATTATATTATTGGAATTGACATTCTTTTTGATATTCCATGTACGTTGGAATAATGCGTTTTTGTTAAATATTATACGATATATTACAAAATATCCCACATCAACGTTTTTTATATTTAATTGGATTACTGTAGACATTAACACCATAATTAAAACCAACTCTAAACTTCAGTTCCATATACGAGACTCGGCTAGGAGACCGCCACAAGAAACGATGACAATACATATTTTTTCCTTTTTATATGTAAGTTGATAGAGTTTGTCACATATATAATATATCATATATCAGTTCCTTTGAAAAAACAAAAATAGGGACGTCGTGATCGAATTTCGTACTTTAATAAAAGTAATTTTATTTGGTACCCTTCTAAAAATAGGTTTGTACATGATAAAACGTTAGTAAAACATTGACTGCATAAAACACAATGTGTGCCTTTTATGTGTGTTCACGTGATACGTTGACTGTTTTCAAATTCAAAATGTGACCTATTTATGAGGACGCGCTTTTTTAAAATAAAGATTCGTAGACTATAATTAAAGTTTTTAAATATATTGATAATCATCTAAATTTAATACAAACATATGGTGGCTTTGAACTAATTAACACCATTGCAGTGTTTTCCATATCATGCGTATCTTGTACGAAATACAAAGAACTATGCTTTTGCAAGGTTCCTTGCTTTTTTAAATTAAATTTTCATTGTGACAACACTTTGCTAGGAATGTATTCACCTATTTTACTCCTGAATCTCAACATTAATGAATAACGGTACTGAGCAGTTTATTATTTTAACTTTATTCTTTTAAGTTTTTAAGTTTATTTCTTTTAACTTTATTTAAACTTAAGCGGTATATATTTATAGTTTTTTATTACATACGCACAAACCATGCAACTCAAGCATCTATGACTTTCAAAAATTAAACATGGCCTAGTTATCTGCAATAAAAGAGTATATCAGGTAAAGAAAGGTTTGCGGTAATAAAGGTTAGCATTAATATTCAGTTTCAACAATCGTAAGAAAATTATATAATATTTCATAAAGACTTTTTAACTTATCGGTGCATTTCTAATGAATAAGTCACAAGTCCTACTTCATATGTTATAAATTAGCAGTAAGAAATAAGATAGTGATTCATTTCTCTTATTTAACTTTTCTAACGATTTTACAACACGGGTACCTAAGAAAGAAGAATTTGTATTTCGGATCGGTGGGCTGTAAATTAAAAACAAAGCAGGCCGGGGATATTCTCTGGGGGCAGGTTCCGTTTGAAACAAACTTGTTCAGAGGTAGCAGTGTTGCATATAAATAGGACTCCAAAAACTCTACTCCGAACTCTGTAGCTCTTAGTTTATTCAAACTCTTTTTCAATCTTACCAATGAAATTTGTATATTAATGTAGTTTTTAAGATGAAATACCTCTATAAAGAAGTATTAATTAAAATGTTAAGAGAAATACAATCATGTTTTTCAAAAATAACAGTATGTAAAAGAAAAGTTATTACAAATAAATAAATATTAACAAATCGATATTATAATCAACCGTTACTATATACTCAAAAAACTAATTATTATTGACTAATTTTAAATATGAAATTATTAGACTGTTTTAAAAATGTTTTTCATCTAAATGTACTTAACCACGTTTAGTTACTTAGGTTTCTTTCTATAATTAATTATAATTATCATTAAAAATACTTTTTTTTTTTTTTAAGGTGTAACATGGTAAATACGTTAAGCTTATTCTCATATTCTACAAGTAAAAATACAATTGAGTATGTAACTCCCATACTTTTAGAACTCCTCCTCTTCTTTTAAAACTCGGTTTAAATCAGTTTTTTTAGTTATTTATCATGTATTTCTTGTAAAACGTTTTCCAATTAAGTATATTACTTTAGGTAAAATTTCCAGATTAATAAGAATAATATATATATATATATATATATATGTAGTTTGTTGTAAAACGTATATCCAATTAGTATCTATATATATTCATGTACTTCTTGTAAAACGTTTCCAATTAGTATATTACGTAATATACTAATCTACGTTTTACAAGAAACTACATTAGTTCTAAAAAGAAGGAGGTTTGGAGGTTATACAATTCTACCGGTTTTGTTTTTCGTTTTTGCTTTGTTATCTATGACCACAGATTTTATCCGAAAAGTACCATAACGATTTATTGACGATCTTTTTTAAAGTAACAAAAAGCTACTTCAGATGGACTCCACTTAAATGTTTTAAGGATTTGACAAGTTATCTCACCAGTAAACCCCGTAGTTTTTCAAATGAACAAGCCAGAAAGAGCAACTTATGGAAATGAAATTTTTTTAAAACTACAACTAACATTATAAATGGTAGAAAAAAAATTAATGCATGTGTTTTCGTGGAATGATGTCCCTATTGCTAGACAAGTAAAATGGTCCGTCTTGCAACAACTGGACCAGAATTGAGAGTGGAGTTTGGAATTGTCTAAAACCTTTTGCAAGTTGCCTCACAGTTGTTATGGAAAACTTACTAGGACTCTACATTTAGATTCTAGAAAACAATTATATAGGAATCCTTTGAAAAACGACACGGAGCAACAAGACGGCATATGATGACAAGATGTAGCTTTCTTCTAATGACCATACCTTACCTCACAGATGATAGAGAATATATATATATATATATATATATATATATATATATATATATATATATATATATATATATGATCCCTTATATTAAAAAACTATAAATTATAAATGTAAGTGCACTGGATAAGTTAAGGCTTGACAGATAATTCTCATAGAAAGGGAAAAACGTGCTAACTTTATAGCTTATAGCCGAAAGAACACAGATCTAAGAGTAACACCTTAAACCGAAAAGGGGTACCGTTACGGTTAAATTGTACTCGAATCTAAACTTAAACAATTATACATAACTTTAATTAGGCAATAGTAAATACATAAAGTCGTATTCGCCGAAGCTTGATAAAAATACAAAATTTAAGTTTGTAAACTTGTGCTTTGTGATACACAAACAACAAAATCGACGGTGTGACGGTTAAAAAGCTTTTCTTAATGTTCGACAAATTAGTTTTGGAATTGGGATGTTCTATAATTCAGGATCAGACAGTGGTAAGCGTTGTGCAATCTCAATCTATAATTCACAGCTACCGCTTGGCTGTTCAGACGGTTAACTGGGAAATACGGATTAAACTCGTTTTGTGCCTCCTGCCATTGCTAACCTATTAGAGATTCCGACGTGTTCGTATTAACAATGGTTTTATATCTGCTATAAACCTTTGTAATAAATAGATTTATATTAACTTCTATTAGACTAAATAATGGGTTACACTTTTAATATTACAGATTTTAGTAGTTTTGGCATTTTTAACTGTTTAATAATAGTATTTATTATTCTAATTTAGTAGATTTTATTATTAACATCGGCTCTTAATAGTGTAATATTAATTTCTAGGGATTTTTACTGCGGACTTGGTTTAGATTTGGCTCAATTAATCCTCACTTCTTTATAGCCTACACCAAGCTCGATGTGTGGTGTGGTTTCTTTAGTGCGATTTGGCTAGGCTAGCCAAATGACTTGAAATTATATATGTTTTTTGTTCCAGTACTCTTGAATTCGAAAATCCTTTCAATCAACGGACATGTCTCCTAGATTTGCGTTTTGCTGTCAAATGCATAAGATAAAGCTTAATTATCATGATTGATTAACCTAAAACATTTTACTTCCAAAATATCTGGGAACTGTAAGGGGATTCGCTATAATTTCTTTTAACTAATGAATACACAAAAGTTTTTCGCATTTTATTCCCTCCAAATATATTTAGTTTTTATTCTTGAAAGTATTGAATGTAGCACACATTTCAGTATAATTTTAAATCAACTTTTATATAAAAAACCAGCCATACCCTAAAATATGTAATTGCATCGCACCTGTCTAGGAGAAAGAGGGGGAAAGTTACGGATCCATTCGCATCTGGGTCCCAAAGGGATCTGAAAATTGATTCTCAATTACGTCGAAAATACCGATAAATTGGAGCAAGAACCTGTGCAAAATATTTTTGGTTATATATTTTTGTCAGACGGCACGGAATTAATTAAATGTAGAAAAGTAAAAGGTTATTCCGCCCGACTCGTCTCTAAAAAATGCTCTCTATAAAGAAGCAGAATAGGCTTTTTTGAAGAGATAACTGGAAGAAAAAAAGCACCATTAAAATGGGTAACAGGATTTTCCAAAAGCTGAATATAAGGCGTGTTAGACATCTTCTTGTTAAACCTCAGATATAATACAAAACTCCATACAAACAGATACAAGCTCGCTTCCTCCTGCCGGGTTTCTATTTGACTAGTTATTCGTGCAACAAGGTGGACAGAGGTGAGAGTCGGCTGCAAGGACACCAAGGATAACAAACACAAATTACTCCAAACAAGAAGAATAGGGACGATTTACAAGCTCCCGGTTGAAGGCTCTCAGTTGAATAAAAGCACCATCGTGATTTGGCTCCATAGAGGTTGTGTTTCATAATGAAATCATAGATCATACGAAACAGAAATCAAATCAAATCAAATTCTTTTATTGCAAGGACAACATGTATGAGTTGCATTAGCAAACGTCAATATTGTTATGAGTCTATTCTAAAATTTTAAAACATTCCATACCACATTTACCTCATTCAAACATACAGTTTTACAATCCCGCATTCTTTCATTCCTGGCCAATGAAACCCACTTCAAACATTGGAGTCAGTCCATTCCAATTGTGTGGTCCTCCCAGTCGAATTCAAAAAACTCATCTGCATTATAAAATGCATGCGACACCAAAAGGCGTTTGAGACGAGCTTTGAACGCCTTGGGCGTTGGGGTAGTTTTTATAGAGTTGGGCAGTCTGTTGAGGAAATTAACACCTGCTTGCGAAGGCAAGCGTTCACAAACTACCGTTCTGTGTCTTCCCGTACGGTAGTTTTCTCTGCCTCGTGTCTCATACATGTGTATGTCCCGGCCTCTGGTTTAAGGCACATTTGTACATACAAAACATGGTTGTTTCTAAAATGTAGAGACACGGCAACGTCAACAGCTGCAATTTCTTGAAAACCGGCCTGCACGACTCTCTGTAATTGATTTTTGCGAATGATTCGAATCGATTTTTTTTGAAGTCTGAAAACTCTCTGGAAGAGAGTGTTTGCACACGCTCCCCACAGAACCAGACCGTAGGACAAATGGGGATTAAATCAAGCCGTAATACGCCGTTATCAGTACCTGACTCGGGCAGTATTTTGCTAAAGACCTCAGAACGAAAATTCCTGAGGAAATTTTGGCACAAACGTGGTCAATATGATCATTCCAGGTCAACCCTCTATCAAGGTGTATTCCCAGGAATTTTGAAGAGCAGACTTCGTCCAGTGTGGAGTCCCCCAAGAAAACTACGGGTTCACCAAGGTTTTCCACCACACGCAAAGAAAAATTCAAAACATTTGATTTTGATGAGTTTGCTGTGGAGATTGAGGCTGTTGAAGTGTTGGGACACAGTTGTTGATGTCAACAAAAGCCTGTTGTTCCAAAACTTCACTGGATTTCCCACTGAAACAGAGAGTCGTATCATCAGCATACTGCACTAGTTTTCCATGCCGAAGTGATGATCCTATGTCGTTGACATAGAGCAGGAAAAGCACAGGAACTGAGTATGGATCCCTGTGGGACACCATATTTCAGTTTTATTGGCCTGGACAGTTGATTTGAAATTTGGACAACTTGGGATCTGTGGCTTAGGAATGAGCTAAGCCATTCAAGGGGCACGGCTCGAATGCCATGAGACTCAAGTTTGTCTAGCAGTGTGTTATGGTCAACGCAGTCGAATGCTTTTGGACAGGTCAAGAAACACACTCATTGTGTGTTTCCGATTTTCTATCCCCTCCACAATCATATCAACAAGACTAACAACTGCGTCAGTTGTCGATTTGCCCTTTCTGAACCCAAATTGTTCATCAGAGAGCTGATTGTATTTGTCCAAAAAAGAAAGCATTCTTATGAGAAAAAGTTTTTCAAATATTTTGCTCAATACTGGCAAAATTGAGACAGGCTATAATTATTGATAGACAGCGGATCGTCTTTCTTAAATATTGGGACAACTTTAGCGACTTTCAGGAGGGAGGGGAAAACTCCACTTTGGAATGAAGAATTTATCAGTTGGGTTAATGGCCTCACTAAGTGCTTGAAGACACTTTTAATGAGCCATGTTGACATCAGATTTAGATCGTTTTGATTTTTTTGGCTGGGAGCTGCTGAATAATTCGTTTAAGCTCATCCTCAACAACAGGCGCCAACACCATGGAGTGTGTGGGGCTCTGTCTTCGCGAGGGGCGTACTTGAGGTTCAGATGGTCGAGGACTCAGCCCACCAGCAAACGGTTGCGAAAAACCCGTTAAACTGGTTAGCAATCTCAGTTTGCATCTTCCTCAAGTTTGTCCCCAATTTTAATTTTGATTTGCTTGTGAACTTGTGATTTATTGTTAATGATGCTCCAAGTTGTTTTTGAAATGTTTTTGGAAGAGAGAATTGATTTGGAGACATCATATGCTTTTGCAGCTTGGATCACTTTTCTGTAAATGCTTTTATATTTCCTAAAAAAAATTTTGAAGTTATCATTTGAAGTATTTTTATAAATTTCCGAGAAAAACTTTAATTTTTCTCTAGAAACCAAAATGCCTTTAGTGATCCAATGTTTGTTGTTTTGATTTTTTTTCGCAAACACTAATTTTTCTGGTAGGGCAGCAGATGTTTAAAATGAAAATTTAGAGTGTCGTTAAACGTTTTGAATTGCTTGCTCTACAGGATCAGATGAATTTAGAAAATTCCATGTCTCTTTAGACAGGGGAAGTGTTGAGGTGAGCGATGTTTTCTGGCCTTACGTCTCTTACTGTTTGTGTACTTTTGGGCTCCCTTTCTAATTTTATTCCACTTATTATGACCTCTTGGCCATAGTGGTCGGAAATCGCTGTGTTTACCACAGACACTGCGACACTTGAGTGATTGGAGATGACGTTGTCGATAGCCGATTTAGTTGTAGCCGTAACTCTCGTCGGAGTGTTGACAAGCAACTCAAGGTTGAATGGACCTCCAATAAATCGGACTAGTCGAATGGTGGACTGATGAATTTTGTCCAACGCGTCAATGTTAAAATCCCCCATTACGACGAATTTCTGACGTTGGTTAGTCAGTTTCGTAAGTAATTGTTCGAATTTTGAAAAGAAAGTGTCCTTACATCCGCTGGGAGACCTGTAAATTCCGATCACTAACAATTTAGGTTTGTTTGTTTGCAAAATTGATTCCTACTGCTTCAAAGTCTTTTTCGGCTAAATCTTGGATCGGAAAGGGGGAGAACATGAAATTTTTGTTTCAGAAAAATTTGCAACGCCCCCTCCTTTGGAGTGAGGGTCGACAAAACGCGCAAGCCAATTTGTAATTTTGGAATTTTGTTAATGTGCGAGATTTTTCCTCGTTAAACCAGTTTTCAGTTATCACAAGGAGATCAGTTTTTTGATCCTCGCACATGAGTTGGATTTCTTCCAATTTGTTGGTTGCTGATTGTGCATTTTGGTGAAGCAGTCTTATTTCAATTTCTGGGTTGATTATTTGAGATTTTTCCGATTTTGTTTGTTTTTGTTTGTCAATTTGGTCCTATGAGTTGAAGCGGGGTCCCTAAAAAAACAGATTCAACGTTGTGATGTTGATGGTCTATATTGTCCTTCAGGCACTGTAGCAAGAGGAGCCATTCTCACCACATCCGCGTAGCTATCGAGCTGGAAACCGGTGACCCGGGGCGGAGGTGAGCTGACCAGCGGAGGGCGGCGGTGGTGGGGTCTCTGTGGGGTGGCTGGAAGAGTGTTGGAGCTGGGAGCCGGTTGAGTAGGGGGCACTCCAGGCTGTAGCCCTATCCCTGCACGTGCCGAGAGACTCGCCAGATGGTCCAGAATAAGCTCGGCCAGTAGACACTTGCCCTCAGGCCCAAGGTGCATTCCATGCCCAGTGAACCACCGCCTACTGATGGAGTTGAAGTTGAGTTAGATGTTAGACGTTTGTGTCCTGACACACAACTCTTCCATATAGTTGTTCACCAGGCGGGTTTGTTGGTTCACTGGGTGGCGGGCAGGTAGGTCGTGTCTATGGGGGACAGTAGCCAGTAACACACTGGCCGGGCCTGTGCGGGTGAGGATGTGCTGCTCGAGGTCTCTAAAGATGGTCTGAGACTCTCCGGCTGCGATGTCGTTGGTACCGGCAAGTATGACGCAGCAGCTCCTCGATGGCGGTGGAGATGCAGATGTAACAGCACCCAGCTTGGCCCCAGGCTTGCAGACACCCGTCACTGAAGTCCTCAGATCCACTCGTTGTTGGAGAAGAGCTGCTAGACCACGCGCGTGGCTGTCACCCTCGATCACCACCGAGCTGAAATCCAAGGTTTTTCGTGACCCCATGTTGTCTGATTGCAATTGGCTAGTTTTCACTCTATTGCTATTTTTCTGTCTTGCATGTTGTTTCTTCTTTGCTCTGTTAATATTTCTACTATTGGATTTTTATATTCTTGTTGACTTCTTGTTTTTCTATTTTCTTGTTTATAGTTTTTTGATCGCGAAGGGATTGTATTTTTTTCTTCAGGAAGTAAATGATAACGATTTTGCAGTTTTATGTGCAGTTTCCTGTTTTTCTGGATTGTCCATTCGCCATCGCCTTCTTTGAAGCATTCACAGGTTTTCTTTTCAGCTCTTAGTGCAGCAACTTCCGCTTCAAGAACTTCGATGGTCGTTCTAAGGCTAGCCAGCAAGTTCCGATTTTCAGCGCATCGACTGTCAAGACAGCCGATTGATTCGCACTGAACTGCCTGATCTCTTGTTAGGTGGCATTGCCTTGACCTGCGACAAACACCCGGTCAGTGAATTGAAGCAAACCGAGTATCCGACTCTATTGAGTGGTTTAAAATTTTTCTTCCGGTCCTCCTTCAGTAACTCAAGTTCTTTTTTGAGTTTGGAGTTTTCAATTTCCCACTCAGACACGAACCAAGGGAATTGCCGCAGGTGAAGAAGGGTCGACCTCACAGGGCGCGGCCGGCGCGGGTGACGGAGGCGCGTGGAGTGGACTTGCCGGGCTCAGCCGCGGGTGACGAAACGCGCGGGGTGGACGTACCGGGCTCAGCCGCGGGTGACGCGGAAGGCGGCGAGATGTTTGCGTTGTGGAGTGGAGAGGCTGCGCATAGTCACAGGATGGTGTCCAGTATGTTTAGCGTTTACTGTAATTAGTTCCTTCTTACTTTCATCCGTTTTAATTGTAGCACTGCAGGTTTTGCCTAGACATCTCCAGACCACTTCACCATTTTTAAGGGAATAACTTTCTCTATACTTAAAGTTATCATATAGGATATGTGGCTTGCCACTTTTGGATAATTCCAAAGAGAACATTCTCTTGTCCAATTTTAAAAAGATACAAAGAAATATACGTCCGAACAATTTGGAAGACATGAAAGCAATGGTGCAACGATGGACCTAGCTTAGATCTGAAAAAAAACACCATCAGGCAATATCTCCTATGCCGTGAGTGTCGGAGAAGATACAATAAACCTGAAGTTGATTAAAAAAACAGTGTTCATAAACACCAACAATATAACTCTAATTATTAGTGAAAACATACACTGCTATTTGATTTGAATATAAATGACGTCCATGTTTCTAAAGTGAGTTCTGATCGGCAATGTTAACCATCTTTCCTTAATTACCCTTATTAATCTCAGGGTTGTCCAGTGGAGTGGAATATTTCCAAATATTTTCACGCGCGAATCTATACCAAAAACTTTGCCCCTTGTCACTACCAGCAATTTTTATAGTAAAATGTAATTAATACTACTCCGTCTTATACTTCCGAATATTTTAAGTTCTCTGACACTACCAACACTTTTACTCGGTTAGCTGTATTAATATTTACAATTTCGTCTATACTTGGAATAAAATTATTTCTTTGAACTTGAACGTTAGTTTTTTATTTAATGAATTTTCGAATAAGAATATGCATCTGTTTTATTCCATTATATATATATATATATATATATATATATATATATATATATATATATATATATATATATGATATATACAAGGAAACATTTAGTACAGATTTAACAAATTTGTTGTTTCGTTTTGAATGAATATAAATATCCTAAAATCTTCGGAAAATTTTCCAATATCACTTCTCACCCTTTTATCTAAGAGTATATAGGAGTTGGAGTAAGAAAATTATAAGTTCAAACGAACTATTCGACCGAAGTCCTGACAGCTTCATCTTGCTAACGAATATCCAGGTGAGACCAACGAGACGCACTGGCCCTCCCTGATAAGGCGCCAAGCCGAGGAATTTTGCAAGGTTTCATCAATGCATGGATTTTCTGCCGACTCTCCGCCTGCAGAATTGGAGGCCCTGCCTAGATCTGCGAGGGGCTGATCTTCATTGCTTGCTAATGTTGCTGCTGTGCGTTTACTCCCGTAGTATCCTAGGTTCTTCCTGAATGAAGTGGACACTCTATTTTGCACTGCCTCTAGGCCAGAAAACTACGGAGGAGGATGGTTGTTAAACCTCCGTCTGCTGCGACACAGAGTTTTTACTTAAGATTCACTTTATCGTGAGACATTCGAAAAGCATGATGACTGCGCCTAAAATCAATAGAAAATAACCAACATGGACACATCCTTGCATCGTACTGATTCCCAACATGTTTCCGAGTCCTCACCAGTTCCCTCGCCTTTACAGCTCATTTGCTCTACTACTGCTGTCACGCACAATGATTTACGTATGTCTTTGCAGCTGCACCAGCAGGCCGTGGTTACTCCTACACTCCTCTTCTTCTGGATCTCAGATTGGCCCACCAATGGTCCAGGATGTGTTGCCTGCAGCTCCATGTAGACTATAACGCCTTCGCCACTTATGCGGTATCCACCCGAGTCAGTGGCGTCAACGATAAGTTCGTTACTCGATTCCACTCCGAAGGATCAGCTTCAGCCTGAGCACCTCCTCCCTGCATCCCTACGTAGGAGGGGGGCTATCGTTGTCACCGGAGCCTTCGGTTTCCAATACAGATTAGGGAGAAGACATCTCCTTGGCAAAGCGAGTAACCTGCCATATTTAGTTTGGTATAAATATGGTCGTTCTCTGAACAAGTTGGACGCCGCACACGTCGTTTCCCGGAATCCCACATCGAAAGATCGTGGCCCGATGATCATTATCTCGATGTCCGCAAGGAGAAAACCACTTCGAAAACTGTATTGGAATTCCACCAAAATACGGTATATGGGAAGGTTGGATCTAAATACCTTTTTGCTGACTTTTTATATCCCAGGGGATAGCAAGCTACAGTATGTCACCTCCACCTACTCAGTAATGGTTTTTCTGTACTGCTCTACCTTCTACTAACTGTGGTCTACCCCTGCGTCTTCACCACCACTACTGCAATGCTATATTATGGTTAGGGCAATAGCTAAAACACTCCGAAGAACCGACAGCACTCATGGTCCGGATGGCGTCAAGTATGGCATTTTGAAACTCTGTGTCACGTGATTTTCCACATTGTTTAATATGTTCCTACCGTTCTGCTCTCTTTGAAGTGTCAACCATTGGCACATCCACAAGAAGGCTGCCCCCGATGAGATAACGAACTTGCGTCTTAGCCTCACGTCATGTCCTGAATAAATACCTTTAATCGTGGATAGTTCAGGCATTTTTAAAGTTGAGGAATAAATCATTTCGAGTTTTAAAAGCTTCTAGATATGGCATGTCTCCATGGTCAAGAACTTATATTAACGTGGATTAACTTACGAAGACTTTCAGGGAGTGTCCCACAATCAGATGTCGATGCGGGTGCTGGTGGGGTCATTCCAGCCATTTCGTTTAAAGTAAGAGTTCCACTAGAGTAGTATTTTCTTTGTTGTACTCTTTAACCGTGTGATGGAGTTTCTTATTCCCACCGTAATTGCCGTAAAGGCCATAACCACGAGGCAAACCCCATTTACAATAAATGGCCCCCTCTAAAATATTAATAATGGAGATTTCTATGAGAGAATAGGCTCCGGTGGGGTGGAGCAAGGAACGGCAAACGTTCCAGCTGGTAGTGCCTGGCTTGAGGAAGAGCGTCATTGTCAGCAGAATAAGCCATTGCCTGGGTCACCCTTGCCACGAAGCGCCGAAACCGGACCAAGGAAGTAGTGGCTCAGGTCGTGACAACATGGCCCACCTTCGAATAATGTAGGTCGCGAAACCCACTTTAACTACCGTAGTTTATGCACTGGATAAACATGAACACCTTACCACTCAACGGATTTTGGAGGTAGGTAAACACGAATATTAGATACAATAAAACAACACCCCGATGTGTTCTGCCAATGTTTACCATTGAAATCCGGAACCAGATATTATAATAGACATTCTGGCGTCGGAGTTCTTTGGTTATAGAACGGAGATAAGCCTGGAGCTGCTGCCTAACGTGGATATCTTGGATGAGGTGGCCAGCTGCCGGCAGGACTTTGCGTTTGTTGACAGTAGCAACAAAATTATACGAATCGATTGACGCCGCAGTTCTATAAGTTACTCTCTTGAGAAGTTCTATATAAACACCATTGTCTGCCAAAGAATTCAGCTCCTCCAATCTTCTGCTTACTGCATGATACCAATATAAAACAATGAAGAATATTTTCTGTATATTACATATAGAATAAATAACATATTTGATTTACTTGCATTGCAAATGCCTAAAATTTTATCATCTAAACTAGCTCAAATAACTGAAAAGGATGAAAAATTAATTAATTACTACATGCAATATAACAAAGGAAACAAAAAACTTGCTATGTTACATGTAACTACAACAACATTTTGAAAAATCCAATTAACATTTTATTAAAACATGGAATTTCAGAAGAAAATAGATAAGTTACATTATTATAAAATATACATTATTAAAACACACAAAATATACTTTAGTATCACTGTACAGTGAAATTTAAGTTATAGGAAAGTTACAACTAACACAATATGTTTTGACACAAATTAATATTCAAAACACAAATTAAAAAATAACTATCGTAAGAATGTATACCACGTATATCAATAGAACTATTACCATTAATTTAATATATAAAACTGGGAATGAATAAAATAGGTTGTAATGAAAAGAAAAACTAAAAAACATAAATCGTGATTTTAGAACTTGAGTTACAGTTTTAAATGTAAAAAGATGCATTCTAAAAAACTATCAAGCAAGATAATAATTGAAGCAGGAACGTAAAACTTGAATTTATCCCCAGTCTACACAGCAATGCACTAAACTATGTTATTCTGAGATATTATATTGGAGCATTCACGTAACAATATGTGTTCAGTGGAGTTATTAAAAAAAAATATACATTTTTGTCCCAGCTGATTTCAATTGCAGTGTACTAAAAAAGAATTCTAGATGTTACGTCTTTGGGTTTGTAGAGATTTTATTTGGAATTTTAATAATAGAGCTTTATAGTAAATATGTTCCATCCTTTGTAAATATTAGACTTTGTCTTAATTATATGAGTGTTTTATAGAATGGAAAACTTGTTATTGCATTTAGCCCATTTCGAAAATTTAAAACCCGCGTAGCTACATCATTATTCTGAAAGCATACCACTTAAATTAAAATAAAGTTTTTCCAGAAATGGAGTTACGTGAAGTAAAGCACAGTATAATTCTGTGAAAGAGAAAACTCAGAAGCTTTATACAGGATAAAATGAAGGCGTTCACTGACAAACAATATTGTTATCCTTTTTACTTTAAACCAACAACAGAAAGCTTCTTGTTGATTTAGCCTTTTTGATAAAAGCACTTCCAATCCTTTGTTACTGTCCATCAGAACTGTATCTTCACTTCAAATCCTTTCTTGTCACTCATTGTATTTGTGTTATTTTATAAAATTATTTTAATGATTATTGTCTATTTTCTTTTAATGTATGTAATGTATTGAGTTAGGTCAGTTAATTATTTATTTAGTACATGTGTTTCGATCTGATTGTTCCTGGACTAAGTCTTACCATATAAACGTCAAAGATTGCTCACACTATTTATATATGGCTTCATAGTTTATTAAGATCAATAAAATAGTTTTAGATACAATAAACCCAACTGTAATAGTGATTTTAAAATTATACTGTTAATAGTGTATTATTAATTCTTTTTAATTGTTTATATTCAATATAAGTAGAAGTAATAAATTTAAATGCTATCATAAGCCTTTGCCTTTCTAGTTACACAATAATTGATTATAATTGCAATGGTATACATTTTCATTATAACACTATTTTTATTCCATATTTGTGTCATTAAATTACTGAATTCATGAATTCAGTCCATTAAAAATAATTGATTTACAATACTTTAACAAATAGTACTTTCATCGACATACTGAATTTAATATCCATTTTTAATAAAGCCATTCAAATTGTAAAGTGCCAAGGATAGAGTATATATCCCTGAGGAAACCTCATGACTCATTTGAATTTTGTTTTGAATGGACGTTCGAGATCTGCACGCACTGGTCTCGGCCCTTAATATGAAGCCATTGCTACGGCAGAGCCCGAACATCACATTTTTCTAAACTTATGCAACAATATTTGATTATACATGCACAAAGTCATAAACTGTATGAAAGGTCTAGAGATATACTCAGTACATTTTCCTTGCTTCCCAAGCCATCGAAAACGAAGTCAAAAAGGTACACCTTATGCATCAATTTTGGATTTATATTTTCTGAAAACAAACACGTGTTTATTCAAAAACTTCTCAAAGACTTTTCTGAAAAAAAGGAAGAGTTAAAATAGGACAATAGTTGCTAGTCAAACCACCATCGCCCGAATTGGGATACCTTAGATTTTTAAGAATATATGGGGAAATTTCTATTTCCCATGAGAGATTAGTTAATTTAGTTTGTTGCGTCAATATGCCTGATGCAAAGTTTGAGCAACCACATTGCCATACCATGGATGCCACAAGTTGTATTATATTTCAGTCTCTGTATAAAGTGTGCCACCTCTTCCTCTGACACAGGAATTATGAAGACACGAGAAATACATTATTCAGAACAAGAGAGCAACAACCTGAAAGTGGTAAACTTAACGCACCAGATGAAAAGTGAATTCATTCGCACGCTTTTGAGGACCTCTATTTATGTTCTATTTAGTTTTAATCTGAACTCCCTACTCTTGAAGTATTATTAATCATTCTTCAAACAGTTTTTCTTTTTATGTTCCCAGTTTTATTTTATATTTTGATTATTTTGTAAGCTTTTTCATTTTTAAATTACCTTCCCGTAAATGTTTTACTATTTTCAAAGAAATATATTTACATTTATCATTCCTAAGTCTTAATAAATATTGTGTGGTGAAACTTCACCTACTCCCGTGACATGAGTACATCTTTAGTCACTTAAGGACTCTTATCGATTTATAAGTAATTGCTTAGTTTTCTGAAGAGGCAAGAAATGTTCAGAAATCCAGTTGAAACAGTTATTGAATGTATTAAACATGATTGGTTTCTATAAAGTTATAAACATTCAATGAGATGGATATTCTGTGACTTGGCAGCTGCTATTAACAGAGCTCTTAACATTTTGAAAAGTTATAGCTTTTACTACTGGATAATATCTAACGACTACACCTTCTTTACTAAATGGTCAGAGAGTGCTACATTGATAACAGAGACGGGTGAATTAGTATAATTTATAATTACGTTGTCGATAGTGAACATAAAAGTAAACTGTACATGTTTATTTACATATAATGGACATTAGGAATCCAATTAAAATGCCAATCCGGCCAGAACATTGATTATTATCATTGAACGCACATACACAGACAGAATGTGAGAAACACAGAGACTGCTAATCAATACACACGTACTTGTCGACATCTTGCATCAGATATGCACGAGCTCGTAAAACTCCTCAGATAACTTTAGCGTATCTTTCATTGCTTATTGTATAATTTAAAAAACTGATCAGAGACCATACCAAGAAGAAACATAAAAACTTTATATTTTTGTAAGTATTAGTATTATTATTATTTTTTACCGCAATAATTTATAAATCATGAGGAAACATATACGTTCACGCCCATTACAATTATTAGATGTTCATAGCTCTAGCAATGTATGTTTATGTTTTTATTTTATGGTAAAGAATATGATGTTAGAAAGTATAGATAATTCATTGTGTGTTCAGTACTTTGATTTAAGAATATAAACAAATATTATTTTTACAAACGCGGAATACTTGCTGTCGTATCAACTGAAGAATAATAACATATAAAATGTAGGGAACTCTTTTTGGATTTAAACTTTGTTGAAGAATTCATGTCTAGCATTTATGATGTAGCAAACAGCCGTAATAGGTTCATGTATTTGACTTTCAATTATTGAGAAACTGTCTTTTACTTTGCTTTATATAATTGTATAAGCATTACCTCAGCAATAATTGAACTCAATTATACCAAAATCAATATAAATGATTACTATTACTATTCAGTACAACTTTAATTTGTATGTTTGCAAATTAGAGTGTATATTAAATAAGAAGTATTTTGAATCGTAGTGGTATTACCTCTTACAATTATAATTACAAGAATCTTTCACTTTTAACTGATAAGAAGCCATCTCGTGTGTAATAAAAACCAAACCGGCAGATTTGCGTAAACCTTTCCTTCTTGATTCATTAGTTAATCAATTAATCAATACCGTATTGTATACACATTCCTCTACTCTGGGCAAAGCAAACATACAGTAAGGAGATTGCTTGCTTAACCTGTTCTGGCTAGATTCTAGAAGACGTGACAATTCTTTAGATTTTTTTTATTCACCGACAATTGCGGACAGTTATCGTGTCACATACTAAAACAATTATTTAAACTGTTTATTACTGTACAAATTATACCATATCAAATAAAATGCCTATGTTACGTTAGAACATGTTCATATACCTTATGACAATGTTGTTGTGGTAAAGATGAAAATATGTCAGGGTATCGAAAATATCATAGTTTTTTATGATTATTATAGTTTGCTTTATTAAAAGGTTTATTAAACTTTTGTTTTTATATTTATACTTTACCGTAGTTTTGGCTTATAGCCATATAATGAAAAATTTGGTAAAAGTATTTAATCAAAAAGCACTAAGATGAAATCTGCAACAATAAATATTTGGTAATTTTTCTTATTAAAAAGCAAAATATATAAAATATATCATAAATTTTGTACAATCATTTGTAAATTTATTATAAACCCTAACCTTTTCATATCTTCAAATGTCAATACTCATTATAAATACATAATGACTTTTAATAACAAATTAAAAAGTAAATTCGAAAGTTAGTCTTTGGATGAGTACTTGGAAGCACTTTGATTTTAATAAACCGCAAGTTGAAAGTGGCTCCAAAGTCAATACAATAGGTTAGGCCACCATTCGTATTAAATTACTTTTAATAACTTCCGAGGAGAACTTTTAATGGCGAAGTTCTAACATGAACTTTAGTGATATTGTTAGTATTGGTCCAGGAGATTTGCAAGTTGATGTCGGTCTTACTACATGTATTTCAAGCTTTAAAAATTGTAATTCTTCTTATTGTAAATAACAAAATTAAATTTAAAAGTTACAACATAAATAAATTTAAACACGTACCTTTATCAAAATTTAAATTTCCAACAAAATAAAAAAATCGGTAAATTTGCTTATTCCATTATCTTTTAAACGTTAAAAAACTGAAAAAACTATATTTTATTTAAAAAATAATATTATCGGGGCAAACTTGATTTTAATGAGTTTAAAGGAACTAAATTTTCACTGTTTTTTTTTTGTTCACATAAAACTGATGCTCGATGAGTACTTGAATTTTAATACTGCGTTGGATATCAAATCAAAGATAATTGGTGCAATCAGAATAAAAATATATACTGTTACTACTAAACAAATACATATCTAGTTGCTTTGGGTGGTCACTCCTTGTTTGACATGAGGAAATATGTAATTAAAACGTGTTTGACTGTTATAAAATGTTATTAGTTAATTATTTATTATTAATTTAAAAACTAAAGGATTATATGCATATTTTCATTTCACCGACCACTAGCAATTTTTATTTGGTTTCGGTAAAAAAGAACAAACCACTCATTAACCTCTCTAGTAATAAATTATTTCAAAACATTTTCAAGTTTTGAGGGGTAAATGGATAACAAATTTTTGTTGCAAGAGTGTTTTGAGCAATTTTGTGGTAAATCTAAATGAAATAGCAAGATTATTTTCTTTTTTCGCACAATCATCAAATTAGATAATTTCATATCACATGATCATGAGGAAAGGATAGCTGCAATAAATTATCAACAGTTTTCCTAACATACCTTTTATGATATTTAGATATATCTTCGTAAAACACAAAAACTGTTGTCCATCTATTTTATACTCATACTGAATCACTTGTGTTTTCTATGAATGTTAATATAGTATTTTAACATAGAGTGATTCCAAGGTTCCTTACAAACTGTCGATTAATGTTTAAAAAGAAATAAAAATACGGAAACTAAATAAAATAAAAGGTTGTATCTTTTTCTTTTTCTGTTTGTTCATCTGTTTGTGTTTTAAGTAATAAACATTCCTTATGTTTAATTGCAAAACTATATTTGCAAAATATCATTTAAAACACTGTCCTATGTTTAAAGTTGTGGGTTTGAACATTATGGGATCAACCTACAATGTTATATACTTTTAATATATAACTTTTCAATATAAATTTTACTTTCTAGGACCAAAATGTAGTAAGTAACAATTAGTATTAAATATTTAAAAATATAATTTATATTGAGATAAGAGATAATACGGAATTTAATTGCCTTCACTGATTCCATAATTTAATACAGAACGACTGCGGTATTGCTCTTTATAAGGTCTTTTTGGCACTAATCACATAAATTCGGATTCTGGCTAATAAAAAACAATTAAAATACGTTCAACACTAGTGAAAGCTATATTATACTATCCATCATATTCCTTCAAAACATTTTATACCTATTATACATTAACTATTATACTATCGATTGAAACTGTCATTAATGTTTTATAAACGTAAATGTATTAACAAAGCCATAACCGGATTTTAGGTCATTTTGCAATTAAACAGCAATCATTCATATCAACCTCAACCTTTCTAGTGACGGAAGTGGTTGTTCAATTACCGGATCACCAGAGTCCAAACCAAAGCTGATAGGGTTTCATGTACAAAAATGTTTGAATAAAGTATACATGTGTTTGTAACATATATAGTTATAATTATTTGTTTTAGCAATATAATACGTATATACACAAAAACATCCTTATCGCCTGTATATTACTAGCCGTCAGAGATAAGGCATTTATCAATGTAATAAATATGAATCGGATATATAGGTGATTTTATGTACTTTTATAGTGATTGCTAGAAATCCTAAAATTGATAAAATAACGGTTAATTGACATTTCAACACATTGTTTACAAATTTATAAAGTGCAATAAATTTTATACTTTTACAAATTCAGTGGTTCTAATGAGTATCGGGACTGAACAATTCCTTTTTAACGATTTTAGAATGTATTTTTATAAATTAATTTAGTATTTAAAAAATTTTAATAGCCACACATACGAAATGCTTCAGTCTTTTGAGGTCAGATATTCGCCATAATTTTTCAATGAAAAGCATCTTTAATTAAATACACAGCTAGACCTACATTTCTTTTAAAGAATTTTTACTAAGGTCTAGCAAGCTGGACGTCCGCGTCTCTTTAAGCAGGCTATTATATTGAAAAACATAAAATAATAACTTAATATTACAAAAAAATTAAAATAAATAGGTTTTTCTATTTCAATCCTAAAAAAGTGATTTGTCTATCCCATGACTATTCAACGCCCATGTGTACCAACACAAATATTTCAGTGTGCTAATGGATCTAACATCTGGCCAGAGAACTTACGAACTGCTTCCCAGTAAATATTCAACTTTATGACGTCATAAAACAGGTACTCAATCCCGAGCGAGTCCGCTTCATGGGCAGCTCCAAGTTCTAAAGTCGAAGGGAATAATATTGCATGGTTTATATCCTACAACTATGACGAAGTAATATTTTCCAGCCTTATAGCACTATAAATTGTTGCTATAAATAATGAACTGATAAAATTTAATAAAACATATCAACATGGAATTAAAACAGGAAGTTTTACTGGTATACAATTTTATTCTAATGTTAAAACTATATAATTCATACATTTATCTTGCATTTTTTATTTGTTGTACAATTGAGTTTTGGTTGGAAAAATACATTTTTATTTTAAATTCATAGTCCTTTACGACATTCTTTTAAAAATAAAGAAAAGTGAGACATCATTTTCTAACCTGTCTATAACGAAGTTACAGGCTTTTAAATTAGGAACCCAAAAAAACGAAGTAGATAACAATGAGATAAACAATGTTTTATATTATGTAAATGAGTAATAGCTTATGGTATTTATATAAGATAAAAAGGGGCTTTAATTTCAACAATGTCTTGTTTTGCGTAATTATAAAATCGCCTAAATTTCAAACTATATATTCCTGCAATTCCTTGTTGAGTTATAAGAAGTGGATTTAATTTACTTTTTTCATAGAAATTATATTAAAGGGCTAAGTTTTTAAAATAAAATTAACATTTTTTTATTTACAGGATACCTTGAGGCGTGAATAGAATTGTCAATGACGTGCTACATATACAAATTCCTAGATAGTTAATGCTATATTACAGTTAATTATCAGTTTCTCTTATGGCCAGGAAATTTAAACTTCTACGTAATATACAAATCATTAAATTTACTCGTATTATATAATGCGGTTAATAAATAAATAAATGTGTGACAAAAGTAATAACAGCTAAAAATACACTGTTTTATGGTATTAAAAGCGTCAGGTTGTATTCAGGTCTTCAAAACTTAATTAACTAACTAAACATGGATTCTTGGTTTTATTTTTGGTAGTAAAATTGAACACTTTTAAACATAAATAAAACTTCCATTAAAACGCCAAAAAAATAAACCTTTACTATTTAGTTCTTGAAGGTTTGTTGAAAGTCAGTTTCTTCTTAAACTATACATTAGTGTTTTTTAATTAATTTTTATACTATAAACATTAAGTGGGCCTTATTACGATTAAAATATTTAGTCATAATATACTGAATAAATATATCAAGAAACTTGTTAATTCATATGGATGTTAATTAATAGATATTACTTTACATTAAATGAAAAAATACGAGGAATATGATGAGTGGTAATAATAACTTCCATAAAGTAATAATAATTTTAAAAAGAGCGTATTATTTTAAAATATTCTATTCGTTTTCTAGAATAGCATAACATTGCTATATATAATGTAGAGTGAAATTCTAATTCACCATTCTTTCGATATCCTTTTAGGGCATATATCTGTGATAGATAGATAGATATGTTTAACACTTACACATTAGACTATAAAGAGCGTCTTGCAATCATTTGATCACAATTTACAAGGTTTTAAGCAAGTAAAAACCAACAAATTATTAATTATACAATACTCTTCTATCTAGCTTAGCTTAGAAGTTTTCTAATTTCATATGTCCTTTTAGAAAATAACTTGAAACAAAATGTTGCAAAAATAGACTAACTTTTTTGGGATGAGTCCTTTTCAAAATTAAGGTTGTTAAAACATTTTCAAAGTTAAATATATCTAAATCTCTACCCAGTAAAAAAAAAAAATACGAACAATTATAAAAATATTTAGGCAATGCCAAAGCACATCCATAAGGTTTATGAAGTTTAAAAACCATACAGGTAAATGAGAAAATTAATTGGTTAAAATCTTTTCTCCTCCGTTTATTATAAAAAACTCCCGTACATTATAAAAGACGTGCATTATGTAAAATACAGTAAAATAGTACCAAAATGCAGTAGTTTACTTACGAAACTACTCGCGTGAAAAACTAAACAAAAACAATTTTTAAAAATAAAAAAACTGTGTTATTTAATGAAAAACCCAACAATTAAATTTTTAAGATATAGTAATATTAAATTTACTTAATTCTTACTACTATAAAATAAATGTACTATAATACCTGTATTTAAATATGACTGTTTTGGCTTGAAAAACTACTAACATTTCTTTTAACACTTGGTTTCTGATAGTAATGCTGAAAGTCCTAAGTAAAAATACATGAGTTTTTACATATATTACTGGACCCGTATTAAGGAAGAACCAACAGTTTGTTAGAAAAGTAGTTAGTAAAACCAATACTATGTACTGTTGGAAACCAAACAGATGTTAGAAGAAAACAGCTCTATAAACAATAACCAACTATTAATAACAAGAAACAACATTGATAGTTAAGAAAACACATTAAGTAATATATTCATATTTGTGTAAACTTAAGTCAGAA